>NC_052311.1:2878934-2906434 GCF_016432855.1 Salvelinus namaycush
TGGATACCAAGGAACTTGAAGCTCTCAACCTGCTCCACTACAGCCCCGCCGATGAGAATGGGGGCGTGCTCAGTCTTCTTTTTCCTGTAGTCCACAATCATCTCCTTTGTCTTGATCACGTTCGAGGGAGAGGTTGTTGTTCTGGCACCACATGGCCAGGTCTTGGACCTCCAGCCTATAGGCTGTCTCGCCATTGTCGGTGATCAGGCCTACCACTGTTGTGTCATCGGCAAACTTAACGATGGTGTTGGAGTCATGCCTGGCCATGCAGTCGTGAGTGAACAGGGAGTACAGGAGGGGACTGAGCACGCACCCTTGAGGGGCCCCTGTGCTGAGGATCAGCGTGGCGGATGTTTTGTTCCCTACCCTTACCACCTGGGGGCGGCCCGTCAGGAAGTCCAGGATCCAGTTGCAGAGGGATGTGTTTAGTCCCAGGGTCCTTAGCTTATTGATGAGCTTTGAGGGACTATGGTGTTGAATGCTGAGCTGTAGTCAATGAATAGCATTCTCGCATAGGCGTTCCTTTTGTCCAGGTGGGAAAGGACAGTGTGGAGTGCAATAGAGATTGCATCATCTGTGGATCTGTTGGGGCGGTACACAAATTGGAGTGGGTTTAGTATTTCTGGAATAATGGTGTTGATGTGAGCCATGACCACCCTTTCAAAGCACTTCTTGGCTACAGACGTGACTGCTACGGGTCGGTAGTCGTTTAGGCAGGTTACCTTAGTGTTCTTGTACACAGGCACTATGATGGTCTGCTTTAAACATGTTGGTATTACAGACTCGGACAGAGAGAGGTTGAAAATGTCAGTGAAGACACTTGCCAGTTGGTCAGCGCATGCTCGCAGTACACGTCCTGGTAATCCGTCTGGCCCTGCGGCCTTGTGAATGTTGACCCTTTTTAAAGGACTTACTCACATCGGCTGCGGAGAGCGTGATCACACAGTCTTCCAGAACAGCTGGTGCTCTCATGCATGTTTCAGTGTTATTTGCCTCGAAGCGAGCATAGAAGTAGTTTAGCTCGTCTGGTAGGCTCGTGTTACTGGGCGAGGTAACACAAGCCTGGGCTTCCCTTTGTAGTCGGTAATGGTTTGCAAGCCCTGCCACATCCGACGAGGGTCAGAGCCAATGTATTACGATTTGATCTTAGTCCTGTATTGTCGCTTTGCCTGTTTGATGGTTCGTCAGAGGGCATAGCGGGATTTCTTATACGTTTCCGGGTTAGAGTCCCGCTCCATATAAGCGGCAGCTCTAGCCGTATGGTCACTGTGGGGACGACGTCATGGATGCACTTATTGATGAAGCCAATGACTACTGTGTACTCCTCAATGCCATCGGAGGAATCCCGGAACATAGTCCAGTCTGTGCTAGCAAAACAGTCCTGTAGCTAAGCATTTGCTTCGTCTGACCACTTTTTAATTGATCTAGTTACTGGTGCTTCCTGCTTTAATTTTTGCTTGTAAGCAGTAGTCAGGAGGATAGAATTATGGTCAGATTTGCCAAATGGAGGATGAGGGAGACTTTGTATACTTTGTGTGGAGTAAAGGTGGTCTAGAATTGGTTGCACATTTGACATGCTGATCGAAATTTGGTCAAACTGATTTATGTTTCCCTGCGTTAAAGTCCCCGACCTATGGCTGAGCGTTTTCTTGTTTGCTTATGGTGGAATACAGGTCATTCAATGCTGTCTTAGTGCCAGCCTCTGACTGTGGTGGTATGTAAACAGCTACGAAAAATACAGACGAAAACTCTCTAGGTAGGTAGTGTTGTCTACAGCTTATCATGAAATACTCTACCTCAGACGAGCAATAGCTCGAGACATCCTTAGATATCGTGCACCAGCTATTATTTATAAAAATGCATAGTCTACCGCCCCTTGTCTTACCAGACGCCGTTGTTCTGTCCTGCCGGTGCAGCGTATAACCAGCCAGCTGTATGTTGATAGTGGCGTCATTCAGCCACTTCTCCGTGAAGAATAAGATATTACAGTTCTGAATGTCCCGTTGGTAGTTTAATCTTCTGCGTAGGTCATCTATTTTATTGTCCAAAGATTGCACGTTTGCTAGCAGAATTGAAGGAAGTGGGGGTTTATTCAATAGCCTATGAATTCTCAGAAGGCAGCCCGCAATCCAGCCCCTTTTTCTCCGCCTCCTCTTCACACAAATCACGGAGATCTGGGCCTGTTCCTGACACAGCAGCATATCATTTGTGTCGGCCTCATCAGACATCAGAAAAAAAGGATTCTGCCAGTCTGTGGTGAGTAATCGCAGTCCTGATGTCCAGAAGTTATTTTCAGTCATAAGAGATGGTAGCGGCAACATTATGTACAAAATAAGTAAAAAAATAAGTTACAAACAACACAAATGAACAAACAAAAAAACACAATCGGTTGGCTTATGTTATCATGTGTGTGTATGCATGTGTCTATGTTTGTGTTGCTTCACAGTCCCCGCTGTTCCAAATGATCTATTTTTTTTAATTTTTTTTTTATCAGTTCAGCAGTTAACAAATGTGGAATAGAGTTCCATGTAGTCATGGCTCTATGTAGTACTGTGCACCTCCCATAGTCTCTTCTGGACTTGGGGACTGTGAAGAGACCTCTGGTGACATGTCTTGTGGGGTATGCATGGGTGTCTGAGCTGTGTGCTAGTCGTTTAAACAGACAACTCGGTGCTTTCAGCATGTCAACACTTCTTACAGAAACAAGTAGTGATGAAGTCGATCTTTCCTCCACTTTGGGCCATGAGAGATTGACATGCATATTATTAATGTTTGCTCTCTGTGTACATCCAAGGGCCAGTCATGCTGCCCTGTTTTGATCCAATTGCAATTTTCCGAACTCCCTCTGTGGCACCTGGACACACGACTGAACAGAAGTCCACGTGCGACAAAACTAGGGCCTGTAGGACCTGCCTTGTTGATAGTGTTGTTAAGAAGGCAGAGCAGAGCTTTATTATGGACAGACTTCTCCCCATCTTAGCTACTGTTATATGTTTTGACCATGACAGTTTACAATCCAGGGTGACTCCAAGCAGTTAATTCACCTCAACTTGTACATTTCCACATTATTTATTGCAATATTTAGTTGAGGTTTAGGGTTTAGGGAATGATTTGTCCCAAATATAATGCTTTTAAGTTTTAGACATTTTTAGGAGTAACCTATTCCTTGCAACCCATTCTGAAGCTAACTGCAGCTCTTTGTTAAGTGTTTCAGTTGCTGTAGTAGCTGACGTGTATAGTGTTGAGTCATCCGCATACATAGACACACTGGCTTTCCTCAAAGCCAGTGGCATGTCATTAGATAAGATTAAAAAAGTAAGGAGCCGAGACAGCTGCCCTGGGGAATTCCTAATTCTAACTGGATTATGTTGGAGAGACTTCCATTAAAGAACACACTCTGTGTTCTGTTAGACAGCTAACTCTTTATCCACAATATAGCCGGAGGTGTAAATCCATAACACATGCGTTTTTCAAGCAGCAGAATATGATTGATAATGTCAAAAGCCGCACTGAAGTCTAACAAAACAGCCCCCACAATCATTTTATCATATATTTCTCTCAGCCAATCATCAGTCATTTGTGTAAGTGCTGTGCTTGTTGAATGTCTTTCCCTATAAGCGTGCTGAAAGTCTGTTGTCAATTTGTTTACTGTAAAATAGCATTGTATCTGGTCAAACACCATTTCTTTCAAAAGTTTACTAAGGGTTGGTAACAGGCTGATTGGTCGACTATTTGAGCCAGTAAATGGGTCTTTACTAAGGTAGTGGAATGACTTTAGCTTCCCTCCAGGCCTGAGGGCACACACTCTCTAGTAGGCTTAAATTGAAAATATGGTAAATAGGAGTGGCAATATATTCCGCTATTATCCTCAGTAATTTTCCATCCAGGTTTTCAGACCGCGGTGGATTGTCGTTGTTGATAGACAACAACAACAAAAAATGCACCTCTTCCACACTCACTTTATGGAATTCAAATGTACCATTATTGTCCTTGATCAAAGTATCTACAAAATATTACCCAATGCTCCACGTTCAAATAAAGTGGTCTGCCCAGCGGGTACCTGATGTGTCAGTACTGAGGCCAATATGAGAAGAGGAAGAGGATTTTATTGTTTAGACACAATGGCTGCTTAACAAATTGCACCTAATTCCCTATATAGTGCACTACTTGCACTACTTTTGACCAGGACCCATAGTAGTGCACTACAGTGTACGGGGTGGCATTAGGGACACGTGTAATGACAAGAGCTATCTTTGATTCCTATTGATGTGTTAAAGGAGGGAGGACAGACATACACTACATGACCCAAAGAACATCTCATTCCAAAAATTATGAGCATTTATATGGAGTTGGTCCTCCGCCCTTTACTGCTATAACAGCCTCCGCTCTTCTGTGAAGGCTTTCCACTACATGATGGAACATTGCTGCGGGGACTTGCTTCCGTTCAGCCACAAGAGAATTAGTGAGGTCGGGCACTGATGTTGGGCGATTAGGCCTGGCTTACAGTCAACGTTCCAATTCATCCAAAGGTGTCGATGGGGTTGAGGTCAGGCCTCTGCGCATGCCAGTCAAGTTCTCCCACACCGATCTTGACAAGCCATTTCTGTATGGATCTCGCTTTGTGCACGGGGGCATTGTCATGCTGAAACAGGAAAGGTCGTTCCCCAAACTGTTGGAATCACAGAATCATCTAGAATGTCATTGCTGTAGCATTAAGATTTCCCTTCACTAGAACTAAGGGGCCCGAACCATGAAAAACAGCACCAGACCAGGATTCCTCTTCCACCAAACTTTACAGTTGGTACTATGCATTGTGGCAGGTAGCGTTCTCCTGGCATCCGCCAAACCCAGATTCGTTCGTTGGACTACCAGATGGTGAAGCGTGATTCATCACTCCAGAGTCCAATCGCGGCGAGCTTTCACCACTCCAGCCGACGCATGGCATTACGTATGGAGATCTTAGGCTTGTGTGCAGCTGCTCGGCCACGGAAACCCATTTTTTGAAGCTCCAGACGTACAGTTCTCGTGCTGAAGTTGCTTTCCAGATGCAGTTTAGAACTCGGTAGTGAGTGTTACAACTGAGGACAGACGATTGTTGCGCACTTCGCACTCTGTGGCTCCGTTCTGTGAGCTTGTGTGGCCTACCACTTTGCGGCTGAGCCGTTGTTGCTCCTAGACGTTTCCACTTCACAATAACAGCACTTACAGTTGCAGCAGGGCAGAAATTTGACGATCTGACTTGTTGGAAAGGTGGCATCCTATGACGGTACCATGTTGAAATTCACTGAGCTACTCGGTGAAGCCATTCTACTGGCATTGTTTGTCTATGAAGATTGCATGGCTATTGTGCTCGATTTTATACACCGAATACACTCATTTGAAGGGGTGTCCACATACTTTTGAATATATAGTGTATGCTCACGTCAATCTGGTTTATCATTGTTTAGATTTTTCAACGTCATTTTGAGGTTGACATGTTTTATTTTATACATGATTGGGTTTGTATTATTCTGTGTACTGCACACCATCATTCTGACAGATTAAATCACTACTAAGTTTGAGATTTGGATGTTGACTACAGTTGAGTATATGTCAACATGTTCACATCAAGTTGATGTTTACAATCTTGGATCTACAAAGTGGCGACCATCTTCCGTTGAGGACATTTGTTGGAAGAACGTCTAGAATTCGGGTTCTGATTAAAATCTTTTAATGTAAAATCTGTAAATATTTGTTCACCACAAGACTGTAAACATGTGTTGGAGCTGGAGTTCTTCAGACTGACATGACATCACTGGGAAAGCACTGAGTTACTAAATCTGGCAGGCAAAAATCAGCAGGATGTTAAATTGTCTTAATATATCATCGAAAATCCCCAAACTACACGACCCCTTCACAATTTAACCAATTTCAGACAGCTTTATAATGCAAAAAAAACAAAAAAACATCAGCTAGACGTCACAAATATTTTACTATTTATCAAATCCTGGACTACACTACCTCTGTCTGTATTCACAACTACCACGAACAAACCGCCACCCGGACTACTTGCATTGACCCCCCCCCCTCTCTCTTTTTTTTACGCTGCTGCTACTCTGTTAGTTATCTATGCATAGTCACTTTACCCTTACCTACAGTACAGTATATATTACCTCGACTAACCTGTACCCCCTCACAGTGTGTCACGTTCGTCGTATTGAGGAGACCAAGGCGCAGCGTGATATGAATACATTCTTCTTTTAATAAAGGAAGACCAAAGACGACCGTGCCGCTAACTAGAACGAGTGCTGACATGCAACTCCACATAGTCAACTACCCACAAAACCTGTTTATCGTTGAACCAATTCAGGCCACCGTAGACCTACATATACCTAGACATACAAAATCCCCATAGATAAACAAAAACCCTAGACAAGACAAAAACACACATACCCACCCTCGTCACACCCTGACCTGACCAAAATAATACAGAAAATATAGAAAACAGAAGGTCAGGGCGTGACACATTGACTCGGTACCGGTACCCCCTGTACATAGCATCATTATTCTTTCTTTACTTTAGTTCATTTAGTCAATATTTTCTTAACTCTTATTTATCTTAAAACTCTATTGTTGGTTAAGGGCTTGTAAGTAAGCATTTCACGGTAAGGTCTACACCTGTTGTAAGGTCTACACCTGTTGTAAGGTCTACACCTGTTGTAAGGTCTACACCTGTTGTAAGGTCTACACCTGTTGTAAGGTCTACACCTGTTGTAAGGTCTACACCTGTTGTAAGGTCTACACCTGTTGTAAGGTCTACACCTGTTGTAAGGTCTACACCTGTTGTAAGTTCTACACCTGTTGTAAGGTCTACACCTGTGACAAATAAGATTTGATTTGATTTGATTTGAACCTTACAGTGAAATCACTGGAAAAGCTTGAGAGAAAGTCTGGCACAGCAGAAAACAACATCAAAACGTCTCAATATATACATCCCTCAAATCCCGAACTCTCTAACCTCTGTGTTTCTCCTGATTCGTAACTTCATGATGATTTCAGCAGAAAATAAAAAATAACCTTAAAACTCTGAACTCCACAACATCTGTTTTGTGTCCGTATTCCAACATTCATAACGACCAAATAAATCCACAGTCATGCTGCTTGGATGTATTCCACAAACATCAACATGTCTTAATATATTTCTAGTCAGAACTACCAGCGAATCCACCAGCGATCTAGTTGTGGGTAGTCTCTCATGCAGGAGATTTGGTTCTGGGTTCTGACATTAGGTTTTGGATGTGAGTTAAGGTGTAATTGTGGATTTTGAAGCTTAGGAATATTTCGCTACCCAACTCTGACCCCATCACCTCCTGACCCATTGCCCCCTGACCCCATCACCCCCTGACCCCATTCACCCCCTGACCCCATCACCCCCTGACCCCATTCACCCCCTGACCCCATCACCCCCTGACCCCATCACCCCCTGACCCCATCCTTCCCTGACCCCATCCCCCCCTGACCCCATCACCCCCTGACCCCATCACCCCCTGACCCCATCCTTCCCTGACTCCATCACCCCCTGACCCCATCACCCCCTGACCCCATCCTTCCCTGACTCCATCACCCCCTGACCCCATCACCCCCTGACCCCATCCTTCCCTGACCCCATCACCCCCTGACTCCATCACCCTCTGACCCCATCACCCCCTGACTCCATCACCCCCTGACCCCATCACCCCCTGACTCCATCACCCTCTGACCCCATCACCCCCTGACCCCATCCTTCCCTGACTCCATCACCCCCTGACCCCATCACCCCCTGACCCCATCACCCCCTGACCCCATCCTTCCCTGACCCCATCACCCCCTGACTCCATCACCCTCTGACCCCATCACCCCCTGACTCCATCACCCCCTGACCCCATCACCCCCTGACTCCATCACCCCCTGACCCCATCACCCCCTGACCCCATCACCCCCTGACCCCATCACCCCCTGACCCCATCCTTCCCTGACCCCATCACCCCCTGACTCCATCACCCTCTGACCCCATCACCCCCTGACTCCATCACCCCCTGACCCCATCACCCCCTGACTCCATCACCCCCTGACCCCATCACCCCCTGACCCCATCACCCCCTGACCCCATCACCCCCTGACTCCATCACCCCCTGACCCCATCACCCCCTGACCCCATCACCCCCTGACCCCATCCTTCCCTGACCCCATCACCCCCTGACTCCATCACCCTCTGACCCCATCACCCCCTGACTCCATCACCCCCTGACCCCATCACCCCCTGACTCCATCACCCCCTGACCCCATCACCCCCTGACCCCATCACCCCCTGACCCCATCCTTCCCTGACCCCATCACCCTCTGACCCCATCACCCTCTGACCCCATCACCCCCTGACCCCATCACCCCCTGACTCCATCACCCCCTGACCCCATCACCCCCTGACCCCATCACCCCCTGACCCCATCCTTCCCTGACCCCATCACCCTCTGACCCCATCACCCTCTGACCCCATCACCCCCTGACCCCATCACCCCCTGACTCCATCACCCCCTGACCCCATCACCCCCTGACTCCATCACCCCCTGACCCCATCACCCCCTGACTCCATCACCCTCTGACCCCATCACCCCCTGACCCCATCACCCCCTAACCCCATCACCCCCTGACCCCATCACCCCCTGACTCCATCACCCCCTGACCCCATCACCCCCTGACTCCATCACCCCCTGACCCCATCACCCCCTGACTCCATCACCCTCTGACCCCATCACCCCCTGACCCCATCACCCCCTAACCCCATCACCCCCTGAACCCATTGCCCCCTGACCCCATCACCGGCAACCCCCGATCCCCTTCGGACGCAGCCGAAGCACCTGCCCACAGGTGCGTCATGTGGCCTTGCCAAACGGGGAAAGGGACGGTGGAGCTAGTCGGTCGCAACCCAGTTAAATAAAGATGAAATAAAATACAAAATAAAACTAATAAAGATCTGGGGATATAATTTACAGCGTCTGTCCCCTCAGGCTGCGTGGGAGTGTAATCACATATTTCCTGTATGCCTCCACCCTATGATGAATATACAGTCCTGTCCTACAGTTCACCTGTCTGTCAGCTTCCCCTTACAGTACTGTCCTACAGGTCACCTGTCCTACAGTTTACCTGTCTATCAGCTTCCCCTTACAGTCCTGTCCTACAGTTCACCTGTCCTACAGTTTACCTGTCCTACAGGTCACCTGTCTGTCTATCAGCTTCCCCTTACAGTCCTGTCCTACAGGTCACCTGTCTGTCTATCAGCTTCCCCTTACAGTACTGTCCTACAGGTCACCTGTCTGTCTATCAGCTTCCCCTTACAGTACTGTCCTACAGGTCACCTGTCTGTCTATCAGCTTCCCCTTACAGTACTGTCCTACAGTTCACCTGTCTGTCTATCAGCTTCCCCTTACAGTACTGTCCTACAGGTCACCTGTCTGTCTATCAGCTTCCCCTTACAGTACTGTCCTACAGGTCACCTGTCTGTCTATCAGCTTCCCCTTACAGTACTGTCCTACAAGTCACCTGTCTGTCTATCAGCTTCCCCTTACAGTACTGTCCTACAGGTCACCTGTCTGTCTATCAGCTTCCCCTTACAGTACTGTCCTACAGGTCACCTGTCTGTCTATCAGCTTCCCCTTACAGTACTGTCCTACAGGACACCTGTCCTACAGTTCCCCTGCATAGCTTGTTCTCCATCTTTTTTTCTAATAGGGAGACAGTTAGTTTTCATTTCCATGACTGATCAGAACTTGCTTTGTCATAGCTGTCTTGTCCCTCCGCAGCAGGCATGTGGTGAGCAATATGTTTGGACCATCGAATCACAATAAACTCCCAGTACCGAATCACAATAGATATAGAATTGTGAGAATCGTGAGAATCGCAATACATATCGGAAACGGCAGCTAAGTATCGTGATGATATCATATCTTGACGTCCCTGGCAATTCCCAGCCTCAGTAAATGTCCCATATATCAGTTCCTCCTTCTGATGGATATACTGTGTACTGTTCCATACAGTAATTACTGTAATGGGAGATGTTGCATGTCAGCTTTTGTATGAGAGTATTATCCCTCATTTATCCCATACCTTAACTCCACCTAATACGATATGATATTCTGATGAAATATATACTGCCATACACTACTGTCTTCAGTATATATGTATAAACCCCTCCCTGCAGTACCCACTCTATGTAGTACCCACTCTATGTAGTACCCACTCTATGAAGTACCCACTCTATGCAGTACCCACTCTATGTAGTACCCACTCTATGCAGTACCCACTCTATGTAGTACCCACTCTATGTAGTACCCACTCTATGTAGTACCCACTCTATGTAGTACCCACTCTATGAAGTACCCACTCTATGCAATACCCACTCTATGTAGTACCCACTCTATGCAGTACCCACTCTATGTAGTACCCACTCTATGTAGTACCCACTCTATGTAGTACCCACTCTATGAAGTACCCACTCTATGCAGTACCCACTCTATGTAGTACCCACTCTATGCAGTACCCACTCTATGTAGTACCCACTCTATGTAGTACCCACTCTATGTAGTACCCACTCTATGCAGTACCCACTCTATGCAGTACCCACTCTATGTAGTACCCACTCTATGCAGTACCCACTCTATGTAGTACCCGCTCTATGCAGTACCCGCTCTATGCAGTACCCACTCTATGTAGTACCCACTCTATGCAGTACCCACTCTATGCAGTACCCACTCTATGCAGTACCCACTCTATGTAGTACCCACTCTATGCAGTACCCACTCTATGCAGTACCCACTCTATGTAGTACCCACTCTATGCAGTACCCACTCTATGTAGTACCCACTCTATGTAGTACCCACTCTATGCAGTACCCACTCTATGCAGTACCCACTCTATGCAGTACCCACTCTATGTAGTACCCACTCTATGCAGTACCCACTCTATGCAGTACCCACTCTATGTAGTACCCACTCTATGCAGTACCCACTCTATGTAGTACCCACTCTATGCAGTACCCACTCTATGCAGTACCCACTCTATGTAGTACCCACTCTATGTAGTTAGTACCCACTCTATGTAGTACCCACTCTATGTAGTACCAACTCTATGCAGTACCCACTCTATGCAGTACCCACTCTATGTAGTACCCACTCTATGTAGTTAGTACCCACTCTATGTAGTACCCACTCTATGCAGTACCCACTCTATGCAGTACCCACTCTATGTAGTACCCACTCTATGTAGTACCCACTCTATGTAGTTAGTACCCACTCTATGTAGTACCCACTCTATGCAGTTAGTACCCATTCTATGTAGTTAGTACCCACTCTATACAGTACCCACTCTATGTAGTATCCACTCTATGTAGTTAGTACCCACTCTATGTAGTACCCACTCTATATAGTACCCACTCTATGTAGTTAGTACCCACTCTATGCAGTACCCACTCTATGTAGTACCCACTCTATGCAGTACCCACTCTATGTAGTACCCACTCTATGCAGTACCCACTCTATGCAGTACCCACTCTATGCAGTACCCACTCTATGTAGTTAGTACCCACTCTATGTAGTACCCACTCTATGTAGTACCCACTCTATGCAGTACCCACTCTATGCAGTACCCACTCTATGTAGTACCCACTCTATGTAGTTAGTACCCACTCTATGTAGTACCCACTCTATGCAGTACCCACTCTATGCAGTACCCACTCTATGTAGTACCCACTCTATGTAGTACCCACTCTATGTAGTTAGTCCCCACTCTATGTAGTACCCACTCTATGCAGTTAGTACCCATTCTATGTAGTTAGTACCCACTCTATACAGTACCCACTCTATGTAGTACCCACTCTATGTAGTTAGTACCCACTCTATGTAGTACCCACTCTATGTAGTACCCACTCTATGTAGTTAGTACCCACTCTATGTAGTTAGTACCCACTCTATGCAGTACCCACTCTATACAGTACCCACTCTATGTAGTACCCACTCTATGTAGTTAGTACCCACTCTATGTAGTACCCACTCTATGTAGTTAGTACCCACTCTATGTAGTTAGTACCCACTCTATGCAGTACCCACTCTATACAGTACCCACTCTATGTAGTACCCACTCTATGTAGTTAGTACCCACTCGATGCAGTACCCACTCTATGTAGTTAGTACCCACTCTATGTAGTACCCACTCTATGTAGTCAGTACCCACTCTATGTAGTACCCACTCTATGCAGTTAGTACCCACTCTATGTAGTTAGTACCCACTCTATGCAGTACCCACTCTATACAGTACCCACTCTATGTAGTACCCACTCTATGTATTTAGTACCCACTCTATGTAGTACCCACTCTATGCAGTACCCACTCTATGCAGTACCCACTCTATGTAGTACCCACTCTATGTAGTACCCACTCTATACAGTACCCACTCTATGTAGTACCCACTCTATGTAGTTAGTACCCACTCTATGTAGTACCCACTCTATGCAGTACCCACTCTATGCAGTACCTACTCTATGCAGTTAGTACCCACTCTATGTAGTTAGTACCCACTCTATGCAGTACCCACTCTATACAGTACCCACTCTATGTAGTACCCACTCTATGTAGTTAGTACCCACTCTATGCAGTACCCACTCTATGTAGTACCCACTCTATGCAGTACCCACTCTATGTAGTACCCACTCTAGTACCCACTCTATGTAGTACCCACTCTATGCAGTACCCACTCTATGCAGTACCCACTCTAGTACCCACTCTATGTAGTACCCACTCTATGCAGTACCCACTCTATGTAGTACCCACTCTATGCAGTACCCACTCTATGTAGTACCCACTCTATGCAGTACCCACTCTAAGTAGTACCCACTCTATGCAGTACCCACTCTATGTAGTACCCACTCTATGCAGTACCCACTCTATGCAGTACCCACTCTATGCAGTACCCACTCTATGTAGTACCCACTCTATGCAGTACCCACTCTATGCAGTACCCACTCTATGTAGTACCCACTCTATGCAGTACCCACTCTAAGTAGTACCCACTCTAGTACCCACTCTATGTAGTACCCACTCTATGTAGTTAGTACCCACTCTATGTAGTACCCACTCTATGTAGTACCCACTCTATGTAGTTAGTACCCACTCTATGTAGTTAGTACCCACTCTATGCAGTACCCACTCTATACAGTACCCACTCTATGTAGTACCCACTCTATGTAGTTAGTACCCACTCTATGTAGTACCCACTCTATGTAGTTAGTACCCACTCTATGTAGTTAGTACCCACTCTATGCAGTACCCACTCTATACAGTACCCACTCTATGTAGTACCCACTCTATGTAGTTAGTACCCACTCGATGCAGTACCCACTCTATGTAGTTAGTACCCACTCTATGTAGTACCCACTCTATGTAGTTAGTACCCACTCTATGTAGTACCCACTCTATGCAGTTAGTACCCACTCTATGTAGTTAGTACCCACTCTATGCAGTACCCACTCTATACAGTACCCACTCTATGTAGTACCCACTCTATGTATTTAGTACCCACTCTATGTAGTACCCACTCTATGCAGTACCCACTCTATGCAGTACCCACTCTATGTAGTACCCACTCTATGTAGTACCCACTCTATACAGTACCCACTCTATGTAGTACCCACTCTATGTAGTTAGTACCCACTCTATGTAGTACCCACTCTATGCAGTACCCACTCTATGCAGTACCTACTCTATGCAGTTAGTACCCACTCTATGTAGTTAGTACCCACTCTATGCAGTACCCACTCTATACAGTACCCACTCTATGTAGTACCCACTCTATGTAGTTAGTACCCACTCTATGCAGTACCCACTCTATGTAGTACCCACTCTATGCAGTACCCACTCTATGTAGTACCCACTCTAGTACCCACTCTATGTAGTACCCACTCTATGCAGTACCCACTCTATGCAGTACCCACTCTAGTACCCACTCTATGTAGTACCCACTCTATGCAGTACCCACTCTATGTAGTACCCACTCTATGCAGTACCCACTCTATGTAGTACCCACTCTATGCAGTACCCACTCTAAGTAGTACCCACTCTATGCAGTACCCACTCTATGTAGTACCCACTCTATGCAGTACCCACTCTATGCAGTACCCACTCTATGCAGTACCCACTCTATGTAGTACCCACTCTATGCAGTACCCACTCTATGCAGTACCCACTCTATGTAGTACCCACTCTATGCAGTACCCACTCTAAGTAGTACCCACTCTAGTACCCACTCTATGCAGTACCCACTCTATGCAGTACCCACTCTATGTAGTACCCACTCTATGCAGTACCCACTCTATGTAGTACCCACTCTATGCAGTACCCACTCTAAGTAGTACCCACTCTATGCAGTACCCACTCTATGTAGTACCCACTCTATGCAGTACCCACTCTATGCAGTACCCACTCTATGCAGTACCCACTCTATGTAGTACCCACTCTATGCAGTACCCACTCTATGCAGTACCCACTCTATGTAGTACCCACTCTATGCAGTACCCACTCTAAGTAGTACCCACTCTAGTACCCACTCTATGCAGTACCCACTCTATGCAGTACCCACTCTATGTAGTACCCACTCTATGCAGTACCCACTCTATGCAGTACCCACTCTATGCAGTACCCACTCTATGCAGTACCCACTCTATGCAGTACCCACTCTAAGTAGTACCCACTCTATGTAGTACCCACTCTATGTAGTACCCACTCTAAGTAGTACCCAGTCTATGCAGTACCCACTCTATGTAGTACCCACTCTATGCAGTACCCAGTCTATGCAGTACCCACTCTATGCAGTACCCACTCTATGTAGTACCCACTCTATGCAGTACCCACTCTATGTAGTACCCACTCTATGCAGTACCCACTCTAAGTAGTACCCACTCTATGTAGTACCCACTCTATGTAGTACCCACTCTATGCAGTACCCAGTCTATGCAGTACCCAGTCTATGCAGTACCCACTCTATGTAGTACCCACTCTATGCAGTACCCACTCTATGTAGTACCCACTCTATGCAGTACCCACTCTAAGTAGTACCCACTCTATGTAGTACCCACTCTATGTAGTACCCACTCTATGCAGTACCCACTCTAAGTAGTACCCACTCTATGTAGTACCCACTCTAATTAGTACCCACTCTATGCAGTAATAGAAGGATGTCAGTATGAATGTCAGGTGAGTGAGAGAGAGCATTCCTGAGAGGATTTCAAGTGTATCCGTTACCTATCCCATAATATTCAGGCTGGTACGGACCATGACTGACATGTTGCCATGACGATCCCCTTTGGGCTGTAGAACCGACAATGTGTTGTTAATCTCAAAGCCTACCCACATATCCATTACAGTTTGCATGCAGTACATTAACCGTTCAGGCATAAACACACACACACACACACACACACACACACACACACACACACACACACACACACACACACACACACACACACACACACACACACACACACACACACACACACACACACACACACACACACACACACACACACACCACACACACACACACACACACACACACACACAGCACAAATAGGGGTTTAGCAGGCTCTGTTCTACTCTCTCCTGTTCAGGCAAAGGACCATTCAACGACCTCCCAAATAATTGTGGGTTTTGCTCCAAAATTGGCATTCCTGGTTTATAATTCATCTTCTGAAGAGGAGGGAGGGAGGGAGGGAGGGAGGGAGGGAGGGAGGGAAGGAGACAGTGATAGCTCCGACCGCGGCATGCCTTGGCTTGTGTTGGAGGTGATGACTGACAATCAAAACAACGTCAGTCACAGACTTCAATGAAATGGTTCTTCCTCTCTCTCTCTCTCTCTCTCTCTCTCTCTCTCTCTCTCTCTTTCTCTCTCGCTGTCTCTCCCCCTCTCTTCTCTCTCTCTCTCTCTCTCTCGCTGTCTCTCCCCCTCTCTTCTCTCTCTCTCTCTCTCTCTCTCTCTCTCTCTCTCTCTCTCTCTCTCTCTCTCTCTCTTTCTCTTTCTCTCCCTCTCCCCTCTCCCCTCTCCCCTCTGTCTGGTTTCATCTCCTATATCATGTGAGAGTAAATCTTGTAATTAAGTGTGTGACGTGTGCAGCAGGGCCACACTGGGAACTGCAGGTGTTCAAGATAAACAGATTACCTACAATGGGTGTGTAAAACCCAACATGGCATGCCAAGAGTTCGTTCCATCCAAAAACTCTTAGAAGCTTGAATAAAACACTTAAAAGTTAAAAGCTTCAGAGAACGGAGGTGCTGAAATATGCAGTGTAATTTTGCCAAAAAAACGGTGTGTATGTGGATGGTCAGCAGTCTGAAACAACAACACCAAGTCATTACGTTTTCTTCAAACAAAAAACACTCCAATAGCTGGTTGTTAAAAGTGATGTAAAATACACTACATTCCCAAGACATCTAGTGGTTAGAGTGTTGGGCCAGTAACCGAAAGGTTGCTGGATCGAATCCCTGAGCTGACAAGGTAAAAATCTGTCGTTCTGCCCCTGAGCAAGGCAGTTAACCCACTGTTCCCCGGGCACTGAAGAAGTGGATGTCCATTAAGGCAGCCCCCCCCCCCCCCCCCCCCCCCCCCTGCACCGCTCTGATTCAGAGGGGTTGGGTTAAATGCAGAAGACACATTTCAGTTGAAGGCATTCAGTTGTACAACTGACTAGGTATCCCCCTCTCCCCTTTCCCTTTCAATACAGTTTACTGAATAAATTAGTTGTGTTACACCGACTCGTGTCGAATTCACGCAACGTCATGAATAAGTTGCGTCTCTACTAAATCATTTATATAGTAACATACGGCAAAACAAAGGACTGTTATTTCCTCTCATAAACCATTATACTGGTCCTCACCTGCTGTATCATAGGAAGGTAAGACAATACAGTCTCCAGCTAGCTAGCCCTTCATCTGATACATCATCTAACGTTACACTACACCACTGCTCTAAGTCCCTAACCAGGGCGGGCCACATCAAGACTCCACACAGTCACAGTCAAGACAATAGGCCGCTGCTCTAAGTCCCTAACCAGGGCGGGCCACATCAAGACTCCACACAGTCACAGTCAAGACAATAGGCCGCTGCTCTAAGTCCCTAACCAGGGCGGGCCACATCAAGACTCCACACAGTCACAGTCAAGACAATAGACCGCTGCTCTAAGTCCCTAACCAGGGCTGGCCACATCAAGACTCCACACAGTCACAGTCAAGACAATAGGCCGCTGCTCTAAGTCCCTAACCAGGGCTGGCCACATCAAGACTCCACACAGTCACAGTCAAGACAATAGGCCGCTGCTCTAAGTCCCTAAACCAGGGCGGGCCACATCAAGACTCCACACAGTCACAGTCAAGACAATAGACCGCTGCTCTAAGTCCCTAACCAGGGCTGGCCACATCAGGGCTCCACACAGTCACAGTCAAGACAATAGACCGCTGCTCTAAGTCCCTAACCAGGGCTGGCCACATCAGGGCTCCACACAATCAAGACAATACACCGCTGCTCTAAGTCCCTAACCAGGGCTGGCCACATCAGGGCTCCACACAGTCACAGTCAAGACAATAGGCTAGTCTATCAGTGACAGCTGTAGCTGACCACAGTGCTAATGTAACCACCAGCTAACCAGCCCCCTCTGCAAGCTTGCAGACTACAGCCTGCACAAAGGGAAAGGGACAAAACAGCAAGCGACAGATGTTAGTCATTAGATAGTTCAAAAGTTGACATTTCAAAGTTCATGTTTCCCCCATTTTGTTTTTACCCTTGTAGTCCCATGCACTCTGTCCATTCCCCCCCTCAGAGAGATACTCTAACAACTGACAGATCATCATAATTGACTATAAGTAAAACTCAAAGTACAAGTCCACATGCAGCAAAACGTCACTGTGCCAAAAAGTCTAATCTAGGCGTTACAAACTGATTGTAGAACATTCCTGTATAACAGATAGCAGCTGTACAGTAGTTGTATGGTGGTCACAGCTCACCTGTACTCCGGTGGGTCTGTGTGTGCGAGGCTCACGGCTAGTTTGTACTGCCCTTTTCAGCTCCTCAGAGTTCCCCCTTCTTCCTCTCTCTGGGACGGACTCTCTCTCTCTCTCTCCCTCTCTCTCTCTCTCTCTGAGTAGAACTCTCTCTCTCTCTTTCTCCCTCTCACTCTCCCTCTCTCTCTCTCTCTCTGAGTAGAACTCTCTCTCTCTCTTTCTCCCTCTCACTCTCCCTCTCTCTCTCGCTCTCTCTTTCCCTCTCTCTCTGAGTAGGACTCTCTCTATTCCCCCCTCTCTCTCTCTCTCTCTCTCTCTCTCTCTCTCTCTCTCTCTCTCTCTCTCTCTCTCTCTCTCTCTCTCTCTCTCTCTCTCCTCCCGCTCCCTCGATTGAATCAGACAGAGAGGAAAGAGAGGGGTGAGAGGAGGGGGGAGTAGTCGTACTTGGAGCACAGTAGGCTCTTTGTCTGGCCTCCTGTTCATATGGTTTCCTTCAAGCTTGCATACTGAACACATTATGCCATCATATATTTTCATATTCAACACAGGGATGTATGGGGGGGATCTAAGAGGAAGCCCCCTCTCCTCTCTCCATCCCCCCAATTTTCTCTTTTTCAACCCCGTTTTTTCCCTCCATGAAGCTCAAGGACAAGAATCTGCCGAAGAAAGAAGGAAATATATAAAAGCAAGGAAATGTAACACTGAAGTGGTACCAAAGACCAAAGCCTTAAGAGTCAGTTGTTTACATGGTTGTCTTACTGAGATCACACCGTCAAGGACTGAGGAATATTTCCTCTAGAGATTTAGATCAGGAGACAGACATAGTCCACAGGACAGAAGGACCTTACAGATTTAGATCAGGAGACAGACATAGTCCACAGGACAGAAGGACCTTACAGATTTAGATCAGGAGACAGACATAGTCCACAGGACAGAAGGACCTTACAGATTTAGATCAGGAGACAGACATAGTCCACAGGACAGAAGGACCTTACAGATTTAGATCAGGAGACAGACATAGTCCCAGGACAGAAGGACCTTACAGATTTAGATCAGGAGACAGACATAGTCCACAGGACAGAAGGCCTTACAGATTTAGATCAGGAGACAGACATAGTCCACAGGACAGAAGGACCTTACAGATTTAGATCAGGAGACAGACATAGTCCACAGGACAGAAGGACCTTACAGATTTAGATCAGGAGACGAACATAGTCCACAGGACAGAAGGACCTTACAGATTTAGATCAGGAGACAGACATAGTCCACAGGACAGAAGGACCTTACAGATTTGATCAGGAGACAGACATAGTCCACAGGACAGAAGGACCTTACAGATTTAGATCAGGAGACAGCATAGTCCACAGGACAGAAGGACCTTAAAGATTTAGATCAGAACAGACATAGTCCACAGGACAGAAGGACCTTACAGATTTAATCAGGAGACAGACATAGTCCACAGGACAGAAGACCTTACAGATTTAGATCAGGAGACAGACATAGTCCACAGGACAGAAGGACCTTACGATTTGATCAGGAGACAGACATAGTCCACAGGACAGAAGGACCTTACAGATTTAGATCAGGAGACAGACATAGTCCACAGGACAGAAGGACCTTACAGATTTAGATCAGGAGACAGACATAGTCCACAGGACAGAAGGACCTTACAGATTTAGATCAGGAGACAGACATAGTCCACAGGACAGAAGGACCTTACAGATTTAGATCAGGAGACAGACATAGTCCACAGGACAGAGACCTTACAGATTTAGATCAGGAGACAGACATAGTCCACAGGACAGAAGGACCTTACAGATTTGATCAGGAGACAGACATAGTCCACAGGACAGAAGGACCTTACAGATTTAGATCAGGAGACAGACTAGTCCACAGGACAGAAGACCTTACAGATTTAGATCAGGAGACAGACATAGTCCCAGGACAGAAGGACCTTACAGATTTAGATCAGGAGACAGACATAGTCCACACAGGACAGAGGAGACTTACAGATTTAGATCAGGACGAGAATAAGTCCACAGGACAGAAGGACCTTACAGATTTAGATCAGGAGACGACTAGTCCACAGGACAGAAGGACCTTACAGATTTAGATCAGGAGACAGACATAGTCCACAGGACAGAAGGACCTTACAGATTTAGATCAGAGACAGAATAAGTCCACAGGACAGAAGGACCTTACAGATTAGATCAGGAGACAGACATAGTCCACAGGACAGAAGGACCTTACAGATTTAGATCAGGAGACAGACATAGTCCACAGGACAGAAGGACCTTACAGATTTAGATCAGGAGACAGACATAGTCCACAGGACTCATGGCCTGGGTCTGAAATGGTACCCTGTAGTGCACTACTATTGACCAGGGCCTTTTGTAGGGAACAGGGTGTCATTTGGGACACAGACATGGTCAGTAAAACACGAGAAGGGACAGCTGAATGTTGAGAAGAGGACAGTAATTCATAGTTAGTTATACACGAGAAGGGACAGCTGAATGTTGAGAAGAGGACAGTAATTCATAGTTAGTTATACACGAGAAGGGACAGCTGAATGTTGAGAAAAGGACAGTAATTCATAGTTAGTTATACATGAGAAGGTTTAGCTGAATGTTGAGAAAAGGACAGTAATTCATAGTTAGTTATACACGAGAAGGGACAGCTGAATGTTGAGAAGAGGACAGTAATTCATAGTTAGTTATACATGAGAAGGTTTAGCTGAATGTTGAGAAGAGGACAGTAATTCATAGTTAGTTATACATGAGAAGGTTTAGCTGAATGTTGAGAAGAGGACAGTAATTCATAGTTAGTTATACATGAGAAGGGATAGCTGAATGTTGAGAAAAGGACAGTAATTCATAGTTAGTTATACATGAGAAGGGACAGCTGAATGTTGAGAAGAGGACAGTAATTCATAGTTAGTTATACATGAGAAGGGATAGCTGAATGTTGAGAAAAGGACAGTAATTCATAGTTAGTTATACATGAGAAGGGACAGCTGAATGTTGAGAAAAGGACAGTAATTCATAGTTAGTTATACATGAGAAGGGGGACGCTGAATGTTTGAGAAGAGGACAGTAATTCATAGTTAGTTGTACATGAGAAGGGATAGCTGAATGTTGAGAGAGGACAGTAATTCATAGTTAGTTATACACGAGAAGTTTTAGCTGAATTTGAAGAAAGGACAGTAATTCATAGTTAGTTTACACGAGAAGGTTAGCTGAATGTTGAGAAAAGGACAGTAATTCATAGTTAGTTATACACGAGAAGGTTTAGCTGAATGTTGAGAAAAGGACAGTAATTCATAGTTAGTTATACACGAGAAGGTTTAGCTGAATGTTGAGAAGAGGACAGTAATTCATAGTTAGTTATACATGAGAAGGGACAGCTGAATGTTGAGAAAAGGACAGTAATTCATAGTTAGTTATACACGAGAAGGTTTAGTTGAATGTTGAGAAGAGGACAGTAATTCATAGTTAGTTATACATGAGAAGGGACAGCTGAATGTTGAGAAGAGGACAGTAATTCATAGTTAGTTATACATGAGAAGTTTTAGCTGAATGTTGAGAAAAGGACAGTAATTCATAGTTAGTTATACATGAGAAGTTTTAGCTGAATGTTGAGAAAAGGACAGTAATTCATAGTTAGTTATACATGAGAAGGGATAGCTGAATGTTGAGAAGAGGACAGTAATTCATAATTAGTTATACATGAGAAGGTTTAGCTGAATGTTGAGAAGAGGACAGTAATTCATAGTTAGTTATACATGAGAAGGGATAGCTGAATTTTGAGAAGAGGACAGTAATTCATAGTTAGTTATACATGAGAAGGGATAGCTGAATGTTGAGAAAAGGACAGTAATTCATAGTTAGTTATACATGAGAAGGGATAGCTGAATGTTGAGAAAAGGACAGTAATCATAGTTAGTTATACACGAAAGGTTTAGCTGAATGTTGAGAAAAGGACAGTAATTCATAGTTGTTATACATGAGAAGGACAGCTGAATGTTAGAAAAGGACAGTAATTCATAGTTAGTTATACATGAGAAGGGACAGCTGAATGTTGAGAAGAGGACAGTAATTCATAGTTAGTTGTACATGAGAAGGGATAGCTGAATGTTGAGAAGAGGACAGTAATTCATAGTTAGTTATACACGAGAAGGTTTAGCTGAATGTTGAGAAAAGGACAGTAATTCATAGTTAGTTATACACGAGAAGGTTTAGCTGAATGTTGAGAAAAGGACAGTAATTCATAGTTAGTTATACACGAGAAGGTTTAGCTGAATGTTGAGAAAAGGACAGTAATTCATAGTTAGTTATACACGAGAAGGTTTAGCTGAATGTTGAGAAGAGGACAGTAATTCATAGTTAGTTATACATGAGAAGGAAGCTGAATGTTGAGAAAAGGACAGTAATTCATAGTTAGTTATACACAGAAGGTTTAGTGAATGTTGAGAAGAGGAACAGTAATTCATAGTTAGTTATACATGAGAAGGGACAGCTGAATGTTGAGAAGGGACAGTAATTCATAGTTAGTTATACATGAGAAGTTTTAGCTGAATGTTGAGAAAAGGACAGTAATTCATAGTTAGTTATACATGAGAAGTTTTAGCTGAATGTTGAGAAAAGGACAGTAATTCATAGTTAGTTATACATGAGAAGGGATAGCTGAATGTTGAGAAGAGGACAGTAATTCATAATTAGTTATACATGAGAAGGTTAGCTGAATGTTGAGAAGAGGACAGTAATTCATGTTAGTTATACATGAGAAGGGATAGCTGAATTTTGAGAAGAGGACAGTATTCATAGTTAGTTATACATGAGAAGGATAGCTGAATGTTGAGAAAGGACAGTAATTCTGTTAGTTATACATGAGAAGGGATAGCTGAATGTTGAGAAAGGACAGTAATTCATAGTTAGTTATAACATGAGAAGGGATAGCTGAATGTTGAGAAAAGGACAGTAATTCATAGTTAGTTTATACATGAAAGGGACAGCTGAATGTTGAGAAGAGGACAGTAATTCATAGTTAGTTATTACATGAGAAGGACAGCTGAATGTTGAGAAAGAACAGTAATTCATAGTTATTTATACATGAGAAGGGAGCTGAATGTTGAGAAAGGACAGTAATTCATAGTTAGTTATACATGAGAAGGGACAGCTGAATGTTAAGAAAAGGACAGTAATTCATAGTTAGTTATACATGAGAAGGGATAGCTGAATGTTGAGAAAAGGACAGTAATTCATAGTTAGTTATACATGAGAAGGGATAGCTGAATGTTGAGAAAAGGACAGTAATTCATAGTTAGTTATACATGAGAAGGACAGCTGAATGTTGAGAAGAGGACAGTAATTCATAGTTATTTATACATAGAAGGGACAGCTGAATGTTGAGAAGAGGACAGTAATTCATAGTTAGTTATACATGAGAAGGGACAGCTGAATGTTGAGAAAGGACAGTAATTCATATGAGTTATACATGAGAAGGGACAGCTGAATGTTAGAAAGGACAGTAATTCATAGTTAGTTTACATGAGAAGGGATGCTGAATGTTGAGAAAAGGACAGTAATTCATAGTTAGTTATACATGAGAAGGGATAGCTGAATGTTGAGAAAAGGACAGTAGTTCATAGTTAGTTATAACTGAGAAGGGATAGCTGAATGTTGAGAAAGGACGTAATTCATAGTTAGTTTACATGAGAGGGATAGCTGAATGTTGAGAAAAGGACAGTAATTCATAGTTAGTTATACATGAGAAGGTTTAGCTGACTGTGGAGAAAAGGACAGTAATTCATAGTTAGTTTATACATGAGAAGGATAGCTGAATGTTGAGAAGAGACAGTAATTCATAGTTAGTTATACATAGAAGGGACAGCTGATGTTGAGAAAAGGACAGTAATTCATAGTTAGTTATACATGAGAAGGGACAGCTGAATGTTGAGAAGAGGACAGTAATTCATAGTTAGTTTACACAGAAGGTAGCTGAATGTTGAGAAGAGGACAGTAATTCATAGTTAGTTATACATGAGAAGGGAAGCTGAATGTTGAGAGAGGACAGTAATTCATAGTTAGTTATACATGAGAAGGTTTAGCTGAATGTTGAGAAGAGGACAGTAATTCATAGTTAGTTATACATGAAGGGACAGCTGAATGTTTGAGAAGAGGACAGTAATTCATAGTTAGTTATACACTGAGAAGGGACAGCTGAATGTTGAGAAGAGGACAGTAATTCATAGTTAGTTATACATGAGAAGGATGCTGAATGTTGAGAGGACAGTAATTCTAGTAGATAACATGAGAAGGGACAGCTGAATGTTGAGAAGGACGTAATTCATAGTTAGTTATACATGAGAAGGATAGCTGAATGTTGAGAAGAGGACAGTATTCATAGTTAGTTATACATGAGAAGGTTTAGCTGAATGTTGAGAAGAGGACAGTAATTCATAGTTAGTTATACATGAGAAGGGACAGCTGAATGTTGAGAAAATGACAGTAATTCATAGTTAGTTATACATGAGAAGGTTTAGCTGAATGTTGAGAAGATGGACAGTAATTCATAGTTAGTATACATGAGAAGGGACAGCTGAATGTTGAGAGAGGACAGTAATTCATAGTTAGTTATACATGAGAAGTTTAGCTGAATGTTGAGAAAAGGACAGTAATTCATAGTTAGTTATATGAGAAGAAGGACAGCTGAATGTTGAGAAAGGACAGTAATTCATAGTTAGTTTACATGAGAAGGGTAGCTGAATGTTGAGAAGAGGACAGTAATCATAGTTAGTTATACATGAGAAGGTTAGCTGAATGTTGAGAAGAGGACAGTAATTCTAGTTAGTTATACACAGAAGGTTGCTGAATGTTGAGAAAAGACAGTAATTCATAGTTAGTTATACACGAGAAGGGACAGCTGAATGTTGAGAAGAGGACAGTAATTCATAGTTAGTTATACATGAGAAGGTTTAGCTGAATGTTGAGAAGAGGACAGTAAATCAGACTGGTCTCTTCTAATATTTAGTCAGCTCTCTCTCTTTCTCTCTCTGTGTCCTAGCCTGGTTCCAGATATTTGTGCTCTCTTGCTGACTTCTAAGATTTACACAGAGATGTAACCACTTCAAAGTGCCACAGAGAACATTAGCAATCAACTTGTGATGTATTGTGGAGTATCCCACTGCTACATTGTGGCAGAGGCAAATTTATGGGACATTCAAAGATGTCAGCATTATTTACAAACGACACAAAACATATCCTGACCCTTAGACTCGTCGTCTTTTTTTACCCTGTGTTGCTTTGCACCAGGCTGTGAAATATGACAGCCTCTTTGAAATACTGTGAAACCAAGGCCTTTCATACAGACTACAGTGGACACCATTGGACAGTGGGCTTGGTCTCTTTTGGGGCCAAGGTGTGAGAGTACAATGGGCGTAACTTTGAACCATGCTCACACGATGAGTAACATTGACTTCACTCCTGAATACTTGGGTTAGCTTCCCAAGCTAATGTCTAGGATTTAGCTCAGCGGGCCAACACAGTCTTGTGGTGCGCAAGAGACTGAGGTTTGAACCTAGTCATTCAGATAACAGTAGACGTAGGAAAGTAGGGAACTCATTTGGCAGAAATACTCTGGAAAAAGGGCTCCAAAAGGTTTCTTCAGCTGTCCCGATAGAAGAACCCTTTTGGGTTGCAGGTAGAACATTTTTTGGTTACAAGTAGAACCCTTTTGGGTTCCAGGTAGAACCTTTTTTGGTTCCAGGTAGAACCTTTTTTGGTTACAAGTAGAACCCGTTTGGGTTCCAGGTAGAACCTTTTTTGGTTCCAGGTAAAACCTTTTTTGGTTACAAGTTAGAACCCTTTTGGGTTCCAGGTAGAACCTTTTTTGGTTCCAGGTAGAACCTTTTTTGGTTACACGTAGAACCCGTTTGGGTTCCAGGTAGAACCTTTTTTGGTTCCAGGTAGAACCTTTTTTGGTTACAAGTAGAACCCTTTTGGGTTCCAGGTAGAACCCTTTGTGGAAAGGGTTTTACATGGAACCGAAAAGGGTTGCACCTTGAAAGCAAAAGGGTTTTTACCTTTGTTAAAATTTGTTCTTCAACGCTTTCTCATATGGGGACAGCCAAAGAACCCTTTTAGGTTCTAGATACAGTAGCACCTTTTTTCTGAATGTACATTTATCCAGGATTACATGGGCTGTAGTAATTTTTTAATGGACAGTTCAACATTTACTTGGTTTGGGGGGTACTGGTCCAACTCAAGAAAAATGTTCAAGTCTCTTTCCATTAATCGAATGACTGGATTGGATATCGGAATTATATTACAGTGGAGTAGATGAACACGTACAGAGAGCCTCAAGACTTTTGAAGTAGCTTTATATATTATCAGATTAATTAAAACATGGTGACTAGTTGTGTTTATTACACACATAAAAGGTACAACGTTTTTTTTTTTTTAAGTGACAAATATTTCGACTATATTGAAGCACTACGTTCTAGGAATAGCTGCTCGGATCGGGAAAAGGAGGCAGAACGTATGTTAAGCTTTCCTGAATGACCGGGCCTGCTGGGAACAGAGGCCTATGTAGACGCAGGATGATTTGGGAGAACGATGATCTGTAACAGACGACACATCAGGCCTGCTGGGAACAGAGGCCTATGTAACAGACGACACATCAGGCCTGCTGGGAACAGAGGCCTATGTAACAGACGACACATCAGGCCTGCTACTGTGTCTTTCTAGAGATCTGACCGGAGTGAAACATTCAACATTCTTTTGCATTCATTATTATTCAAATGACATTTTTTCACTGCAGTTTACAGCCTAGACAGGAATTGTACTCAATTGTACTCAATTAAAATCTGTCGTTCTGCCCCTGACCAAGACAGTTAACCCAATGTTCCTAGGCCGTCATTGTAAATAAGAATTTGTTCTTAACTGACTTGCCTAGTTAAATAAAGGTTAAACATTTAAAAAATTAAAAATTAAAAATTAATTGTACTCACTTGAAAACAATAATGCAAGTAATTATTCATTGAATTGTGGTGTTGTAGCTAGTGTACGTAGGATCATGTTATTGTCCCTAAACCAGATCAATAGGGGAGCTTTGTGAGCTGCGTTTCTTCACTGTTCTTTAATGCACAATGATGCACCTGCCCTCTCCGCTGCACCTGCCCTCTCCGCAGCACCTGGCCTCTCCGCTGCACCTGGCCTCTCCGCTGCACCTGGCCTCTCCGCAGCACCTGCCCTCTCCGCTGCACCTGGCCTCTCCGCAGCACCTGGCCTCTCCGCTGCACCTGGCCTCTCCGCTGCACCTGGCCTCTCCGCTGCACCTGGCCTCTCCGCTGCACCTGCCCTTTCCGCTGCACCTGGCCTCTCCGCTGCACCTGCCCTCTCCGCTGCACCTGGCCTCTCCGCTGCACCTGGCCTCTCCGCTGCACCTGGC
>NC_052311.1:2918934-2926434 GCF_016432855.1 Salvelinus namaycush
CCGATGGGACATACCATCTGGCCTTAATAATGTCCGATGGGACGTACCATCTGGCCTTAATAATGTCCGATGGGACATACCATCTGGCCTTAATAATGTTCGATGGGACATAGCTTCTGGCCTTAATAATGTCCGATGGGACGTACCATCTGGCCTTAATAATGTTCGATGGGACGTACCATCTGGCCTTAATAATGTCCGATGGGACGTACCATCTGGCCTTAGTAATGTCCGATGGGACGTACCATCTGGCCTTAGTAATGTCCGATGGGACATACCATCTGGTCTTAATAATGTCCGATGGGACATACCATCTGGCCTTAATAATATCTGAAGGGACATACCATCTGGCCTTAATAATGTCCAATGGGACATACCATCTGGCCTTAATAATGTCTGATGGGACATACCATCTGGCCTTAAAAATGTCCGATGGGACGTACCATCTGGCCTTAATATTGTACGATGGGACGTACAATCTGGCCTTAATAATGTCCGATGGGACGTATCAATGTCATATGTGAGTGTTCCATAAACCTCTAATCCATTGGACATCTCCATTTTAAGGAAATTACTCATAGAAGGTAATTTCATCAGGAATTATTTTTAGTTTCCATTTTTTTCTCCTCTTATTGCCGTGCAGTCTGAGAGTCCTGCTGTAACCGTAGGGTGCTGTGGTTTTAGTGCTGAGATGACTGAAGTGTGGTGAAGCTAGGGTGTGCCCACCATGACGTGAGCTAGTAAAATATATTATACTGCATATTAAGGCCTCCTCAAAGCAATCGCACGAATCAGAAATAACTCACTATGGTCCAAACTGCACATATGGCACACTTCTTTAAACCCGAGCCACATAGGACTGACCGCCAGCCTGCTACATAGGACAGGCTGCCAGCCTGCTACATAGGACTGGCTGCCAGCCTGCTACATAGGACTGACCGCCAGCCTGCTACATAGGACTCACCGCCAGCCTGTTACATAGGACTGACTGCCAGCCTGCTACATAGGACTGGCTGCCAGCCTGCTACATAGGACTGGCTGCCAGCCTGCTACATAGGACTGGCTGCCAGCCTGCTACATAGGACTGACTGCCAGCCTGCTACATAGGACTGACCGCCAGCCTGCTACATAGGACTGACTGCCAGCCCGTTACATAGGACTGACTGCCAGCCCGTTACATAGGACTGACTGCCAGCCTGCTACATAGGACTGACCGCCAGCCTGCTACATAGGACTGGCTGCCAGCCTGCTACATAGGACTGACTGCTAGCCTGCTACATAGGACTGACCGCCAGCCTGCTACATAGGACTGACTGCCAGCCTGCTACATAGGACTCACTGCCAGCCTGCTACATAGGACAGGCTGCCAGCCTGCTACATAGGACTGGCTGCCAGCCTGCTACATAGGACTGACCGCCAGCCTGCTACATAGGACTGACCACCAGCCTGTTACATAGGACTGACCGCCAGCCCGTTACATAGGACTGACCGCCAGCCTGTTACATAGGACTGACCGCCAGCCTGCTACATAGGACTGACTGCCAGCCTGCTACATAGGACTGACTGCCAGCCTGCTACATAGGACTGACTGCCAGCCTGCTACATAGGACTGACCGCCAGCCTGCTACATAAGACTGACCGCCAGCCTGCTACATAGGACTGACTGCCAGCCTGCTACATAGGACTGACTGCCAGCCTGCTACATAGGACTGACTGCCAGCCTGCTACATATGACTGACCGCCAGCCTGCTACATAGGACTCACCGCCAGCCTGCTACATAGAACTGACTGCTAGCCTGCTACATAGGACTGACTGCCAGTCTGCTACATAGAACTGACTGCTAGCCTGCTACATAGGACTGACTGCCAGCCTGCTACATAGGACTGACTGCCAGCCTGCTACATAGGACTCACCGCCAGCATGCTACTTAGAACTGACTGCCAGCCTGCTACATAGGACTGACTGCTAGCCTGCTACATAGGACTGACTGCCAGCCTGCTACATAGAACTGACTGCTAGCCTGCTACATAGGACTGACCGCCAGCCTGCTACATAGGACTCACCGCCAGCCTGCTACATAGAACTGACTGCTAGCCTGCTACATAGGACTGGCTGCCAGCCTGCTACATAGGCCTGCTCTGAGTGCTGTGGGCCTGCTCTGAGTGCTGTGGGCCTGCTCTGAGTGCTGTGGACCTGCTCTGAGTGCTGTGGGCCTGCTCTGAGTGCTGTGGGCCTGCTCTGTGTGCTGTGGGCCTGCTCTGTGTGCTGTGGACCTGCTCTTTTTGCTGTGGGCCTGCTCTGTGTGCTGTGGACCTGCTCTGAGTGCTGTGGGCCTGCTCTGAGTGCTGTGGACCTGCTCTGAGTGCTGTGGGCCTGTTCTGTGTGCTGTGGGCCTGCTCTGTGTGCTGTGGGCCTGCTCTGTGTGCTGTGGGCCTGCTCTGTGTGCTGTGGGCCTGCTCTGTGTGCTGTGGGCCTGTTCTGACATAGATGTTTGGTCATGATGGCTTTGGCAGACGGCTCAGGGCTGAATAGGGCAGGGCTGATCATAGCTGTGAGCTGGTGATGTGGCGGGGTGTCCTTGGCTTGGCTAGGTCTGTCTGAACCACAGTCAGCTGGCTACGACTCTCTCTCTCTCTCTCACTCTCTCTCTCTCTCTCTCTCTCTCTCTCTCTCTCTCTCTCTCTCTCTCTCTCTCTCTCTCTCTCTCTCTGTCTCTCGCTCTCTCTCTCACTCCCTCTTCTCTCTCTCTCTCTCTGTCTCTCGCTCTCTCTCTCTCACTCCCTCTTCTCTCTCTCTCTCTCTCTCTCTCTCTCTGTCTCTCTGTCTCTGTGTGTGTCTCTCTTTCTGTCGCTCTCTCCCTCTCCCTCTCTCTCCCTCTCTCTCTCTCTCTCTCTCTCTTTTTCCCTCTCTCTCTCTCTCTCTCCCTCCCTCCCTCCTGGTTTCTATTGGTTTATAATATGACACATAGGTTCCAGTTCCCAGTACATAATCACACTCGTTACACAGAGACAGGCTACAGCAGGCTAGAGCCGGCCGCCAACACAAACAAACACCGGACGTTGCTGTGAAATCACAAAATAAATGAGCTTTTCGTTTATTAGGGAGAGAATAAGACGTCTTTCCAACGTTCCTAACAATGTTATCTCACCGTCGTCTTTCCTTTCCCGGCTATTACACCCTCTGAATTATACCTTATCAACACTCTGGGCCAATCAGGTCAGAGGGTGTGGTTGTGTGAATGATGAGCATGTAAAGTACAGGATGCAGTTCCTATCTCATACAGGATGTGGCTGATGTCATAGGAATGTTGCTCGGCAACCTTCTCTCTCTTTATTCGCTCTATTACGCTGACTGTTGGTAAAGAATGAAAGGAAATGGGTGGGAGCGATTTTTCCTTCAGAACTGCTTTGGCATGGAACATAGTTCAGACAGCATCTATTAGTTAACTCTGACTAAGACCAGACAGAGAGGAACGTATAGGAGCTCACTCTGTACCTTCAGACAGGGCCAGACAGAGAGGGACGTATAGGAGCTGAACTCTTTACCTTCAGACAGGGCCAGACAGAGAGGAACGTATAGGAGCTCACTCTCTGTACCTTCAGACAGGGCCAGACAGAGAGGAACGTATAGGAGCTGAACTCTGTACCTTCAGACAGGGCCAGACAGAGAGGAACGTATAGGAGTTGAACTCTGTACCTTCAGACAGGGCCAGACAGAGAGGAACGTATAGGAGCTGAACTCTGTACCTTCAGACAGGGCCGCGGGAAGTAAGGGTGCTTAGGGTGCAGTAGCACCCTGGGAAAAATCTGCATCGTCAAATTTTGCATCGCCAAATTTTGCATCGCCAAGTTTTGCATCGCCAAATTTTGCATCGCCAAGTTTTGCATCGCCAAATTTTGCATCGCCAAGTTTTGCATCGCCAAGTTTTGCATCGCCAAATTTTGCATCGCCAAGTTTTGCATCGCCAAATTTTGCATCGCCAAGTTTTGTATCGCCAAATTTTGCATCGCCAAGTTTTGCATCGCCAAGTTTTGCATCGCCAAGTTTTGCATCGCCAAGTTTTGCATCCCAAGTTTTGCATCCCAAGTTTTGCATGTCTTCAGCGCTGGAAAAGATAAATGGTTCGGTTTGATATAATTGAAAAGCATAAACAGGGTTGTCAAACTATTTCATAACGTCTTGCATTTTTCTAACCTTTAACGTCAACTATCTAAAAAAAAATAATAATAATAATATTGTAAACGTAGATGTCATATTCACATATGTTGTAGCTTAGACCCTATCTTAAATCATCTGAGTAATGAGTCTGACACGTGTGACCTAAATGGTCACGGTCTATTCTATTCTCTATAGTTCTATGATTTCAATAGGTTTTCCAATGCAGCATTGACAGTATCATTTAAAACAGCAGATGTTTCCCATTCAAGTCAACATTACCTGATGTGTGGACCTCCAAACATCTTTGCGGTACCATTTGAAGGTTGCCGTTTCGACTTTTATTTCCATTTTATTACATTTATCAGCCAAAACAGGACATCCACCCTGTATGCTAGAGCATGTGGTGAACTTTTATCTCTTGAATGTTTTGGTATTCGTGTCCAAAAAGTCACTTTCTGAACACTTCTACAATAGGCAAATATGTATGGTTTCGTTCAAATCAAAAGGGGTGCTTTTTGGTTCGGTCGATGCCTTTCCTCCTCTCTCTAACTGTTTGGTTCGGTCCATGCCTTTCCTCCTCTCTCTAACTGTTTAGTTCGGTCCATGTCTTTCCTCCTCTCTCTAACTGTTTGGTTCGGTCCATGCCTTTCCACCTCTCTCCAGCCGGGCCTCTGTGGGCCTGCCTGGCTGGGAACAAGGGTGTAATTCTTCTCCCAACAAGAGGTTCTCTCTTTGTTTGGTTCAATGCTCTCTAGAATATAATCAAAATCATACCAACCAGGAGACTCACAGCCCAAACAATGGTGCCAGTTCAGTCCGGCCCTGTCCGTTTCCACACACAAACCAGACACACACACACACACACGCACACTAGGTCTAAACAAAATATATATTCTTATCTTCTCCCCTAACTGTCCTAAAGGACATTGGTGACTGAGCCTGAAATATCAGCAATCACAGTAGACCGTGGCATTCCAGGAAATCAGAGGCCCCTTGTGTGTGTGTGTGTGTGTGTGTGTGTGTGTGTGTGTGTGTGTGTGTGTGTGTGTGTGTGTGTGTGTGTGTGTGTGTGTGTGTGTGTGTGTGTGTGTGTGTGTGTGTGTGTGTGTGTGTGTGTGTGTTGTGTGTGTGTTGTGTGTGTGCTGCGTGTGCGTGCACTTGTCTATGCACAAGCGTGTTACTCATTAGTGTGTCATTACATCAGGCCTTCATTTTGATGATCATGTTATTTAGGTGTCCTCCATTCCTCACTGCTAGAGAGCATTACACATTACATCAATCCACACAGCATGATCCAACGTCAACACACCAACAGTGGGTGTGCCTGCCTGCCAATGTGGGAAGAAGGAATCCTTTGTCCCTGCTGTGTGTCTCTCTGATGTGCTGGTTGTGGTCAGATCAATCGACTGCATTTATATCAACAACGATGACGCTATCCAACAACCAACAACCGCGGCGCCCCCTAGCCTCAGTAACGTCCACGGTGCAGAAAAACAAACTGCCATTCACAGTTTGATGCGGGTTCTGTTTCTCAGTGATAGTTCACTTCCTGATTGACCAGGATCAGATGAAGCCAATTCAACTACCGCGACCTCAAGGGTCTAGGTGTTCCTTTTCTGCCTGGTTCAGTAGTTCATGACCTCTAGGGTCAGTAGTTCATGACCTCTAGGGTCTAGGTGTTCCTTTTCTGTCTGGTGCAGTAGTTCATGACCTCTAGGGTCTAGGTGTTCCTTTTCTTCCTGGTTCAGTAGTTCATGACCTCTAGGGCCAGTAGTTCATGACCTCTAGGGTCTAAGTGTTCCTTTTCTTCCTGGTTCAGTAGTTCATGACCTCTAGGGTCTAGGTGTTCCTTTTCTGCCTGGTTCAGTAGTTCATGACCTCTAGGGTCAGTAGTTCATGACCTCTAGGGTCTAGGTGTTCCTTTTCTTCCTGGTTCAGTAGTTCATGACCTCTAGGGTCAGTAGTTCATGACCTCTAGGGTCTAGGTGTTCCTTTTCTGTCTGGTGCAGTAGTTCATGACCTCTAGGGTCTAGGTGTTCCTTTTCTTCCTGGTTCAGTAGTTCATGACCTCTAGGGTCAGTAGTTCATGACCTCTAGGGTCTAGGTGTTCCTTTTCTTCCTGGTTCAGTAGTTCATGACCTCTAGGGTCTAGGTGTTCCTTTTCTGCCTGGTTCAGTAGTTCATGACCTCTAGGGTCAGTAGTTCATGACCTCTAGGGTCTAGGTGTTCCTTTTCTTCCTGGTTCAGTAGTTCATGACCTCTAGGGTCAGTAGTTCATGACCTCTAGGGTCTAGGTGTTCCTTTTCTGTCTGGTGCAGTAGTTCATGACCTCTAGGGTCTAGGTGTTCCTTTTCTTCCTGGTTCAGTAGTTCATGACCTCTAGGGTCAGTAGTTCATGACCTCTAGGGTCTAGGTGTTCCTTTTCTTCCTGGTTCAGTAGTTCATGACCTCTAGGGTCTAGGTGTTCCTTTTCTGCCTGGTTCAGTAGTTCATGACCTCTAGGGTCAGTAGTTCATGACCTCTAGGGTCTAGGTGTTCCTTTTCTTCCTGGTTCAGTAGTTCATGACCTCTAGGGTCAGTAGTTCATGACCTCTAGGGTCTAGGTGTTCCTTTTCTTCCTGGTTCAGTAGTTCATGACCTCTAGGGTCAGTAGTTCATGACCTCTAGGGTCTAGGTGTTCCTTTTCTGTCTGGTGCAGTAGTTCATGACCCTCTAGGGTCAGTAGTTCATGACCTCTAGGGTCTAGGTGTTCCTTTTCTTCCTGGTTCAGTAGTTCATGACCTCTAGGGTCAGTAGTTCATGACCTCTAGGGTCTAGGTGTTCCTTTTCTGTCTGGTTCAGTAGTTCATGACGTCTAGGGTCTAGGTGTTCCTTTTCTGCCTGGTTCAGTAGTTCATGACCTCTAGGGTCAGTAGTTCATGACCTCTAGGGTCTAGGTGTTCCTTTTCTTCCTGGTTCAGTAGTTCATGACCTCTAGGGTCAGTAGTTCATGACCTCTAGAGTATAGGTGTTCCTTTTCTGTCTGGTGCAGCAGTTCATGACCTCTAGGGTCTAGGTGTTCCTTTTCTTCCTGGTTCAGTAGTTCATGACCTCTAGGGTCAGTAGTTCATGACCTCTAGGGTCTAGGTGTTCCTTTTCTTCCTGGTTCAGTAGTTCATGACCTCTAGGGTCTAGGTGTTCCTTTTCTGCTTGGTTCAGTAGTTCATGACCTCTAGGGTCAGTAGTTCATGACCTCTAGGGTCTAGGTGTTCCTTTTCTGTCTGGTGCAGTAGTTCATGACCTCTAAGGTCTAGGTGTTCCTTTTCTTCCTGGTTCAGTAGTTCATGACCTCTAGGGTCAGT
>NC_052311.1:2928934-2961434 GCF_016432855.1 Salvelinus namaycush
GTCAGTCAGTCAGTCAGTCAGTCAGTCAGTCAGTCAGTCAGTCAGTCAGTCAGTCAGTCAGTCAGTCAGTCAGTCAGTCAGTCAGTCAGTCAGTCAGTCAGTCCCTCTCTCCATCTCTCATTTTCTCTTTATTTGTCTCTCTCTCTCACTCAGTCCCTCTCTCCATCTCTTATTTTCTCTTTATTTGTCTCTGTCTCTCACAGGGAATATTCTGATAGAAAGGTTGATGATCTCTCCCATGGAAATAAATTCACCCAGAATTCCTGAGTTAATGTCAGAATGGCTGAGTGATTGGGGGGGGGGGACTCATAATGATGAATGGTGAGATCCGACTATTGATGTTATTCATAATTCATAAACTGTTTCACTGTTACCAAGTCTTGTTACTGTGGAACAATGATCAAAGTGAATAGCAGACTGTTATTATAGGCAGAAAACAGCTAAAAGTCAACGTCACCTTAACCACAAGGACATCTATAAAGGTTTCCCAGAAGACCAGACTGGGGAACAATAATGTACTGTGGTAATCTCCCTGGGCTGTGTACCAAGGTATTTCCCCCTGGTTATCTCCCTGGGCTGTGTACCAAGGTATTTCCCCCTGGTTATCTCCCTGGGCTGTGTACCAAGGTATTTCCCCCTGGTTATCTCCCTGGGCTGTGTACCAAGGTATTTCCCCCTGGTTATCTCCCTGGGCTGTGTAGCAAGGTATTTCCCCCTGGTTATCTCCCTGGGCTGTGTACCAAGGTATTTCCACCTGGTTATCTCCCTGGGCTGTGACCAAGGTATTTCCACCTGGTTATCTCCCTGGGCTGTGACCAAGGTATTTCCCCCTGGTTATCTCCCTGGGCTGTGACCAAGGATGGAGAATCAGGAAGCAACCATGGTCTCTGGAGTCTGACCGTAGAGCATCAATCACCACGTGGGTCTCCTGACAGTGACAGTAGATGTACTGACATGAAGTGAATTCATGTGATGGGATTTTAACAACTCCACTCCAAAAGCCTCACATCGATTAACAACACGCAGCGGGAGGGCTTCATAAATCATATGATTTTATACCGATTAAAAACACGCAGCGGGGGCTTCATAAATCATATGATTTTATACTGATTAACAACACGCAGCGGGGGCTTCATAAATCATATGATTTTATACCGATTAACAACACGCAGCGGGGGCTTCATAAATCATATGATTTTATACCGATTAACAACACGCAGCGGGGGCTTCATAAATCATATGATTTTATACTGGCCTCAGGTATCAGGCCGTGCAATCACATAGGCTACATCCAAAATGGCGCCCTGTTCCCTATAAAGTGCACTCTATAAGCCGTGGTCAACAGTAGTGCCCTATATAAGTAATAGGGTGCCCTTTGGGACGTAATCACACTGACTCATTCACCAGCGGTCTGTGGCACTAAAACAGAATCAACATTCCCTCATCCTAGAGCTCCTCAGAATCCTAGGAAAGACTGTCTGGTGTGGACATTACAAGGCAGCTAAGGAACTTGATAACAGCTTGTCTGTACGTAAAGGAAAGTCCTGACATATGTACAGATAGCCGCAAGTAAAGTTGATTACTGTCACAAACGTTTTAAGGTTTGAAAGTCTTCATCTACTCTTCTCTGTTCCTCTAATTCCTCTTCTCTGTTCCTCTCTTCTCTGTTCCTCCCTTAAATCAAATGCCCTTAAATCACAAAATGCCCTTAAATCACAAAATGCCCTTAAATCACAAAATGCCCTTAAATCACAAAATGCTCTTAAATCAAATGCCCTTAAATCAAATGCCCTTAAATCACAAAATGCCCTTAAATCACAAAATGCCCTTAAATCAAATGCCCTTAAATCAAATGCCCTTAAATCAAATGCCCTTAAATCACAAAATGCCGTTAAATCACAAAATGCCCTTAAATCAAATGCCCTTAAATCAAATGCCCTTAAATCAAATGCCCTTAAATCAAATGCCCTTAAATCAAATGCCCTTAAATCACAAAATGCCCTTAAATCAAATGCCCTTAAATCAAATGCCCTTAAATCAAAATAACATGTTTAGGCTGTGTACCAGCAGCTTGCTGTTCCACACTGAAAGGGTTACGCCCTGAGAAATGACATCATTCTTAGAGGGTGTGTCCATTCATGTCAATAGGTCAAAGTTGCAAGTTCACCATTCTGTTCCCCTCCCTCAGTCTCCCGGTGCTCTTTGAAAGAAAGGAAATTCCTCTCTACGCGCTGACACACACACACAAACGCACGCACGCACGCACGCACGCACACGCACGCACGCACGCACACGCACGCACGCACGCACGCACGCACGCACGCACGCACGCACACACACACACACACACACACACACACACACACACACACACACACACACACACACACACACACACACACACAACACTCTCTGACCCAGTCTGATGTAGACAAGTCTACCACTTGTTAGCAGGGGTCTGGCCCACGCGGCTACCCACCTCTTCCTTAATGGTATCCTGTATAAGGCCTGGGAGACCCACCCAGCTCTCTGGATAGTGTACGGGTATATGTGACTCTCTGAACTGATTATATTCTTCTATGTTTGTGTCTTTTGGCGTCTGGTCTGTTATTGTTGAAAACGTCTGAATAGAATGTTCATGTAATTTATTAGCTGTTTCCGATTCAGTTTCTGCACCCTGTGTTTTAACCGTTTTTCATTTATTTTTACAATCCCTTTGGCACTAATTTCAAAACCTGGTGGTCATTTTTCAAAACTCTAGACATAAAACTCAAAACGGTCATCACTTGTAACACAGGCTGTCCAATGTTCAAAACAGTGCATTCATATCTTTAAAGAAACCTTGCACTTGCAGAATCATTGGTTCAAATAACTCATTAATCATGAAATACCATAGGAACATTCATTTAGATCACCCACACACAAGATACCAATAGTTTCACTGTGTAGTTGTTCGTACGATCATTAAATATTATAGGACAGAATATGTGATACATGTTTCATTATGGTACTACAAGTAAATACTTCACTGTAAAAGGATTAGTAGAGATAATACCTCAGACACAGTGGAATCATTAAACAAAATATGAAAAGTATTGATGAAATACAATAAAATCACAACATAGGTTTCTTTGAATCAAAGAAAAAATAATGTAAAACGTCAACTGCAGTGTTCCTCACCTGGCTTACTGTAAAACGTCAACTGCAGTGTTCCTCACCTGGCTTACTGTAAAACGTCAACTGCAGTGTTCCTCACCTGGCTTACTGTAAAACGTCAACTGCAGTGTTCCTCAGCTGGCTTACTGTAAAACGTCAACTGCAGTGTTCCTCACCTGGCTTACTGTAAAACGTCAACTGCAGTGTTCCTCAACCTGGCTAACTGTAAAACGTCAACTGCAGTGTTCCTCACCTGGCTTACTGTAAAACATCAACTGCAGTGTTCCTCACCTGGCTTACTGTAAAACGTCAACTGCAGTGTTCCTCACCTGGCTTACTGTAAAACATCAACTGCAGTGTTCCTCACCTGGCTTACTGTAAAACATCAACTGCAGTGTTCCTCACCTGGCTTACTGTAAAACGTCAACTGCAGTGTTCCTCACCTGGCTTACTGTAAAACGTCAACTGCAGTGTTCCTCACCTGGCTTACTGTAAAACGTCAACTGCAGTATTCCTCACCTGGCTTACTGTAAAACGTCAACTGCAGTGTTCCTCACCTGGCTTACTGTAAAAGGTCAACTGCAGTGTTCCTCAGCTGGCTTACTGTAAAACGTCAACTGCAGTGTTCCTCACCTGGCTTACTGTAAAACGTCAACTGCAGTGTTCCTCACCTGGCTTACTGTAAAACATCAACTGCAGTGTTCCTCACCTGGCTTACTGTAAAACATCAACTGCAGTGTTCCTCACCTGGCTTACAGTAAAACATCAACTGCAGTGTTCCTCACCTGGCTTACTGTAAAACGTCAACTGCAGTGTTCCTCACCTGGCTTACTGTAAAACGTCAACTGCAGTGTTCCTCACCTGGCTTACTGTAAAACGTCAACTGCAGTGTTCCTCAGCTGGCTTACTGTAAAACGTCAACTGCAGTGTTCCTCACCTGGCTTACTGTAAAACGTCAACTGCAGTGTTCCTCACCTGGCTTACTGTAAAACGTCAACTGCAGTGTTCCTCAGCTGGCTTACTGTAAAACGTCAACTGCAGTGTTCCTCACCTGGCTTACTGTAAAACGTCAACTGCAGTGTTCCTCACCTGGCTTACTGTAAAACGTCAACTGCAGTGTTCCTCACCTGGCTTACTGTAAAACGTCAACTGCAGTGTTCCTCACCTGGCTTACTGTAAAAGGTCAACTGCAGTGTTCCTCAGCTGGCTTACTGTAAAACGTCAACTGCAGTGTTCCTCACCTGGCTTACTGTAAAACGTCAACTGCAGTGTTCCTCACCTGGCTTACTGTAAAACATCAACTGCAGTGTTCCTCACCTGGCTTACTGTAAAACATCAACTGCAGTGTTCCTCACCTGGCTTACAGTAAAACATCAACTGCAGTGTTCCTCACCTGGCTTACTGTAAAACTTCAACTGCAGTGTTCCTCACCTGGCTTACTGTAAAACGTCAACTGCAGTGTTCCTCACCTGGCTTACTGTAAAACGTCAACTGCAGTGTTCCTCAGCTGGCTTACTGTAAAACGTCAACTGCAGTGTTCCTCACCTGGCTTACTGTAAAACGTCAACTGCAGTGTTCCTCACCTGGCTTACTGTAAAACGTCAACTGCAGTGTTCCTCAGCTGGCTTACTGTAAAACGTCAACTGCAGTGTTCCTCACCTGGCTTACTGTAAAACGTCAACTGCAGTGTTCCTCACCTGGCTTACTGTAAAACGTCAACTGCAGTGTTCCTCACCTGGCTTACTGTAAAACATCAACTGCAGTGTTCCTCACCTGGCTTACTGTAAAACGTCAACTGCAGTGTTCCTCACCTGGCTTACTGTAAAACATCAACTGCAGTGTTCCTCACCTGGCTTACTGTAAAACATCAACTGCAGTGTTCCTCACCTGGCTTACTGTAAAACGTCAACTGCAGTGTGCCTCACCTGGCTTACTGTAAAACGTCAACTGCAGTGTTCCTCACCTGGCTTACTGTAAAACGTCAACTGCAGTATTCCTCACCTGGCTTACTGTAAAACGTCAACTGCAGTGTTCCTCACCTGGCTTACTGTAAAACGTCAACTGCAGTGTTCCTCAGCTGGCTTACTGTAAAACGTCAACTGCAGTGTTCCTCACCTGGCTTACTGTAAAACGTCAACTGCAGTGTTCCTCACCTGGCTTACTGTAAAACATCAACTGCAGTGTTCCTCACCTGGCTTACTGTAAAACATCAACTGCAGTGTTCCTCACCTGGCTTACAGTAAAACATCAACTGCAGTGTTCCTCACCTGGCTTACTGTAAAACGTCAACTGCAGTGTTCCTCACCTGGCTTACTGTAAAACGTCAACTGCAGTGTTCCTCACCTGGCTTACTGTAAAACGTCAACTGCAGTGTTCCTCAGCTGGCTTACTGTAAAACGTCAACTGCAGTGTTCCTCAGCTGGCTTACTGTAAAACGTCAACTGCAGTGTTCCTCACCTGGCTTACTGTAAAACGTCAACTGCAGTGTTCCTCAGCTGGCTTACTGTAAAACGTCAACTGCAGTGTTCCTCACCTGGCTTACTGTAAAACGTCAACTGCAGTGTTCCTCACCTGGCTTACTGTAAAACGTCAACTGCAGTGTTCCTCACCTGGCTTACTGTAAAACATCAACTGCAGTGTTCCTCACCTGGCTTACTGTAAAACATCAACTGCAGTGTTCCTCACCTGGCTTACTGTAAAACGTCAACTGCAGTGTTCCTCACCTGGCTTACTGTAAAACATCAACTGCAGTGTTCCTCACCTGGCTTACTGTAAAACATCAACTGCAGTGTTCCTCACCTGGCTTACTGTAAAACATCAACTGCAGTGTTCCTCAGCTGGCTTACTGTAAAACATCAACTGCAGTGTTCCTCACCTGGCTTACTGTAAAACATCAACTGCAGTGTTCCTCACCTGGCTTACTGTAAAACGTCAACTGCAGTGTCCCTCACCTGGCTTACTGTAAAACATCAACTGCAGTGTTCCTCACCTGGCTTACTGTAAAAAACAACGGATTGATTACTGTACTTCTATATTTCCCATCATACCCTGTCTTGTGGATTTGGCCACAGGTTCTCATCCACATCACAATGGATGTTTTCATTAGCCAAACATCTTGGGAAGAATCTTCGGGCGAATCCAGGCCTGACACTGGTCTGCCGTGATGTCATTGCATGCGTCATCCATGGCCTGGAGAAGGGCGTCTTGTTCGTGAGGGCGCCTATCATATACCTTCCACCTCCATGTGGAGAGAAATCCCTCAATCGGGTTAAGGACAGGAGAGTATGGGGGTAAGCACAGGGATGTAAATTGTGGATGGGCCTGAAACCATGCTTTCACCATTTGAGCATGGTGGAACCTGACATTATCCCACACAATGACATAGGTCACGCCATCAGCTCTACAGACCTGATTTAGCTCATCAAGGAAGGTTAAAAGGAGAGCTGCATTATACTATCCAATACGAGGTCTGCATCCCAACTCTCCATCTTCCAATATAGCCGCACACATGGAGATGTTGGCCCCACGTTGTCCAGGTACTTGGATGGTTGCCCACTGGCCAATGAAATTCCGACCTCTCCTCCTTGTCTTGGCCAGGTTGAAGCCTGTGTAACCGGTGTGAAATGGCTAGCTAGTCAGCGGAGTGCGCGCTAACAGTGTTTCAATCGGTGACGTCACTCGCTCTGAGACCATGAAGTAGTTGTTCCTCTTGCTATGCAAGGGCCGATGCTTTTGTGGAGCATGGGTAACGATGCTTTGTGGGAGGCAGTTGTAGATGTGTGCAGAGGATCCCTGGTTCGAGCCCAGGTAGGGGTGAGGAGAGGTACGGAAGCTAAACTGTTACATTGATGCTGTTGACCCGCATCACTGGCTGCTGCGGAAAAGGAGGAGGTCAAAAGGGGGGTGAGTGTAACCGATGTGAAATGGCTAGCTAGTTAGCTGTGGTGCGTGCTAATAGCGTTTCAATCGGTGACGTCACTCGCTCTGAGACCTTGAAGTAGTTGTTCCCCTTGCTCTGCAAGGGCCGTGGCTTTTGTGGAGCGATGGGTAATGATTCTTTAAGGGTGGCTGTTGTCTATGTGTGCAGAGGGTCCTTGGTTCGCGCCCAGGTAGGGGCGAGGAGAGGGACGGAAGCTAAACTGTTACACCTGCCTCTTCCAAAAAGAGGAATTTGGGATGGTTTTGGTCAGCATCCAGCTCCATCACCCTCTAAAAATACATTTTGGAAAGAGAATTACTGATTACAATGATGTAGAATTTGGGGGGGAAATTTTCACAACAGGCATCTTGAAACTGAACATACCTGAACATACTCAGTCCTCAGCTGCTTCACTCTGTCTGCATTTCTTTCAGAAGGCACACAGTATAGCTGTTTTAGAGACCCCTGGTGCCATTTCAGCATGCGTGTAATAGTCCACAAATTTATGGCTTCCACATTGTTGAACATGTCGTCATTGTCCAAGATGTGCTGCTGAATGTCTGTCAGGCGAATATCATTTCTGGCCCGAACCAAACTGACCACAGCCCACTCTTGTCGGTTAGTCAGAATTTTGCCTCTGCCTCCCCTATGTGGCCTAGTCTCAATTCTGTTGTGAAAATTACAGTAAGAACACATTTAGTCACATCACTTACTCTGTGGTACACATTGGTATGCAGTATACAGTCATTTGACTGTATGAGAGTAGCCTAATGTTTAGTGCACGCTGAACACTTACCGGTTCCCATTGCGGAAAGTTCTGATGATTGAGGCCAACGGTTGATCTTCTGCGGTTTGGTTGAATCATTGTAGCTGTCTCAGTCATTGTCATGCCATGAGTTACGACATGGTCTACAACTACTGCTCGGATTTCATTGGACGCACTTTGCTGTTGCTGCCGCTGTCTTGGTCCTTGGCCTTGTCCTCTTGTCCTGTGGGATTTTAAGGCATTACAGTCTCCAGAGTTTACAGAGAACGGTGCGATAAACAAAACACATTCAGTGAGCGTCAGTTCTGTGGGCAAAAAAAACCTTGTTAATGAGAGAGATCAGAGGAGAATGTTTCGGACTCATTCAAGCTAACAGAAAGGCTACAAATGGTGTGCAGAAGGGCATCTCTTAACGCACAACACTGTGAATAATTCAGGCTGTTGTGGAGGCAAAAGAGGGTCCTACCCAGTACTAGATAGGTGTACCTAATAAAGTGGCCGGTGAGTGTACAGTAATGTCAAATCTGAGAACATGGTCTGGAAAAGTGGTACATGGGACCATAGAAACAGTGTCTGATAAAGATTGATGATGAAATATTACATCCATAGATAATGTAGTCCACTTCGTTCATGTTCCACAGTAATTGGTGTCAATGGATCTCGTTATCCTGAAACTTTCATGATCTAAACATGGAATATTGTTGGTCAGTTTCGGTAAAACTATGCATTAAGAGTAACACAACAGTTATCATTTTGAGCAGTTGTATCAATTGATAGTGAGATCATTGTAATGAAATGAATAGACAGTCATCTCAGATGTAATGTGTGAATTGCATTTTGAAATGGTAATACTTTGATGTTAAGTTGTGTCATTTTGAACAGGTGATTTTAGTTCAATGAACAAATGATCTTAACTTTATGTGTAATGTATCCAAGCAATTGGGAAAAGTGAGACAGTGTGTTATTTGATGAGACAGTGTGTTATTTATTGGGAAAAAGAGTTTTGAAAAATGTGCATTTTGATCATCGGTTGTGAGTTTTGTGTCTAGAGTTTAGAAAAATGACATCAAGGTTCTGAAATTAGTGCCAAAGTGATTGTAAAAAAACACCCTATGTTTTAATCGAGTTTCTACACCCTGTGTTTTAATTCAGTTTCTTCAACCTGTGTTTTAATTCAGTTTCTACACCCTGTGTTTTAATTCAGTTTCTTCACCCTGTGTTTTAATTCAGTTTCTACACCCTGTGTTTTAATTCAGTTTCTACACCCTGTGTTTTAATTCAGTTTCTTCACTCTGTGTTTTAATTGAGTTTCTACACCCTGTGTTTTAATCGAGTTTCTACACACTGTGCTTTAATTCAGTTTCTTCACCCTGTGTTTTAATTCAGTTTCTACACCTTGTGTTTTAATTCAGTTTCTACACCCTGTGTTTTAATTCAGTTTCTTCACCCTGTGTTTTAATTCAGTTTCTACACCCTGTGTTTTAATCCAGTTTCTACACACTGTGTTTTAATTCAGTTTCTACACCCTGTGTTTTAATTCAGTTTCTTCACCCTGTGTTTTAATTCAGTTTCTACACCTTGTGTTTTAATTCAGTTTCTACACCCTGTGTTTTAATTCAGTTTCTTCACCCTGTGTTTTAATTCAGTTTCTACACCCTGTGTTTTAATCCAGTTTCTACACCCTGTGTTTTAATCCAGTTTCTACACCCTGTGTTTTAATCGAGTTTCTACACACTGTGTTTTAATTCAGTTTCTACACCCTGTGTTTTAATCCAGTTTCTACACCCTGTGTTTTAATCCAGTTTCTACACCCTGTGTTTTAATCGAGTTTCTACACACTGTGTTTTAATTCAGTTTCTTCACCCTGTGTTTTAATTCAGTTTCTACACCCTGTGTTTTAATTCAGTTTCTTCACCCTGTGTTTTAATTCAGTTTCTACACCCTGTGTTTTAATTCAGTTTCTACACCCTGTGTTTTAATTCAGTTTCTTCACCCTGTGTTTTAATTCAGTTTCTACACCCTGTGTTTTAATTCAGTTTCTACACCCTGTGTTTTAATTCAGTTTCTACACCCTGTGTTTTAATTCAGTTTCTTCACCCTGTGTTTTAATTCAGTTTCTTCACCCTGTGTTTTAATTCAGTTTCTACACCCTGTGTTTTAATCCAGTTTCTACACCCTGTGTTTTAATCCAGTTTCTACACCCTGTGTTTTAATCGAGTTTCTACACACTGTGTTTTAATTCAGTTTCTACACCCTGTGCTTTAATTTAGTTTCTACACCCTGTGTTTTTCTGAAGCAACATACAAATTAATCCAGTGTGGAAATTGTATTTATAAGCCTGCTTGTGAAAACCCACAGGGTGTGCCGGCCTTTGTTTCAGCCCAACTACTTAAACTAACTAATCAAAGTTAGTTATTCGAACTCAAACCAGATGTTTGAATGTGATTTAAAAAGCAGAGGTTAACTAACCTATTCATGTCAATGCAGAACAGTTCACTTCTTATACCCAGCAGCTATAGCTCCACAAAAACTATGCACACCTGTGTTTTGGCTGTGTGTGGAATGATGAATGACCATATTAGGCTTTAGTAAGTCATGAAAGGTTGAATGATGAATGACCATATTAGGCTTTAGTAAGTCATGAAAGGTTGTATGATGAATGACCATATAAGGCTTTAGTAAGTAATGAAAGGTTGTATGATGAATGACCATATTAGGCTTTAGTAAGTCATGAAAGGTTGTATGATGAATGACCATATAAGGCTTTAGTAAGTAATGAAAGGTTGTATGATGAATGACCATATAAGGCTTTAGTAAGTAATGAAAGGTTGTATGATGAATGACCATATAAGGCTTTAGTAAGTCATGAAAGGTTGTATGATGAATGACCATATAAGGCTTTAGTTAGTAATGAAAGGTTGTATGATGAATGACCATATAAGGCTTTAGTTAGTAATGAAAGGTTGTATGATGAATGACCATATAAGGCTTTAGTTAGTAATGAAAGGTTGTATGATGAATGACCATATTAGGCTTTAGTTAGTAATGAAAGGTTGTATGATGAATGACCATATAAGGCTTTAGTTAGTATCTGCTGCATGGGGTTACATGAGGAATCTCTCTCTCTACACACATCAGTTCCAATGAAATACACTCATCTCAAATAACACATTGTCTCACTAAATAACACACTGTCTCACTAAATAACACACTGTCTCATCTCAAATAACACACTGTCTCATCAAATAACACACTGTCTCACTAAATAACACACTGTCTCACTAAATAACACACTGTCTCACTAAATAACACACTGTCTCACTAAATAACACACTGTCTCACTAAATAACACACTGTCTCACTAAATAACACACTGTCTCACCAAATAACACACTGTCTCACCAAATAACACACTGTCTCACTAAATAACACACTGTCTCACTAAATAACACACTGTCTCACTAAATAACACACTGTCTCACTAAATAACACACTGTCTCACTAAATAACACACTGTCTCATCAAATAACACACTGTCTCACCAAATAACACACTGTCTCACTAAATAACACACTGTCTCATCAAATAACACACTGTCTCACCAAATAACACACTGTCTCACTAAATAACACACTGTCTCACTAAATAACACACTGTCTCACCAAATAACACACTGTCTCACTAAATAACACACTGTCTCACCAAATAACACACTGTCTCACTAAATAACACACTGTCTCACTAAATAACACACTGTCTCACTAAATAACACACTGTCTCACTAAATAACACACTGTCTCACTAAATAACACACTGTCTCACCAAATAACACACTGTCTCACTAAATAACACACTGTCTCACTAAATAACACACTGTCTCACTAAATAACACACTGTCTCACCAAATAGCACACTGTCTCATCAAATAACACACTGTCTCACCAAATAACACACTGTCTCACTAAATAACACACTGTCTCACTAAATAACACACTGTCTCACCAAATAACACACTGTGTCACTAAATAACACACTGTCTCACCAAATAACACACTGTCTCACTAAATAACACACTGTCTCACTAAATAACACACGGTCTCACTAAATAACACACTGTCTCACTAAATAACACACTGTCTCACTAAATAACACACTGTCTCACTAAATAACACACTGTCTCACCAAATAACACACTGCCTCACTAAATAACACACTGTCTCACTAAATAACACACTGTCTCACTAAATAACACACTGTCTCACCAAATAGCACACTGTCTCATCAAATAACACACTGTCTCACTAAATAACACACTGTCTCACCAAATAACACACTGTCTCACTAAATAACACACTGTCTCACTAAATAACACACTGTCTCATCAAATAACACACTGTCTCACCAAATAACACACTGTCTCACTAAATAACACACTGTCTCACTAAATAACACACTGTCTCACCAAATAACACACTGTCTAATCAAATAACACACTGTCTCACTAAATAACACACTGTCTCACCAAATAACACACTGTCTCACTAAATAACACACTGTCTCACTAAATAACACACTGTCTCACTAAATAACACACTGTCTCACCAAATAACACACTGTCTCACTAAATAACACACTGTCTCATCAAATAACACACTGTCTCACCAAATAACACACTGTCTCACTAAATAACACACTGTCTCATCAAATTATGTGTGTGTGTGTGTGTGTGTGTGTGTGTGTGTGTGTGTGTGTGTGTGTGTGTGTGTGTGTGTGTGTGTGTGTGTGTGTGTGTGTGTGTGTGTGTGTGTGTGTGTCCGTGCGTGCGTGCGTGCGTGCGTGCATGTGTGTGTCTGTGTATGTCTGTCCTTGTGTGTGTGTCTGTGTGTGCGTGAATGCATGCGTGTGTGTCTGTGTGTGTGCGTGTGTGTCTGTGTGTGTGTGCATGCGTGTTTGTCTGTGTGTGTGTGCGTGTATGTGTGCGTGTGTGTCTGTGTGTGTGTGCGTGCGTGTATGTGTGTGTGTGTGTCTGTGTGTGTGTGCATGCGTGTATGTGTGTGTGTGTGTGTGTGTCTGTGTATGTGTGTTGTCAATAGACATCTAGTCTTCTTTTAGTCCTCTGTTGCCTCCTCCCACTCCACCCAGTTTACTAGTGCTTCTGAAGACCACAGATGTTCCCCAGCCAACCACCACATCATGTCAGCAGAGAAAATAGAGAGCAGCAGAAATGGCCTTGACTATGTAGCCCTGCTGTTCAGCTCTCTGCTCTATTCCCCTAAAGTCACAAAGCCAGTCAGTCAGCCAGTCAGTCAGTCAGTCAGTCAGTCAGTCAGCCAGTCAGTCAGTCAGTCAGCCAGTCAGTCAGTCAGCCAGTCAGTCAGTCAGTCAGTCAGTCAGTCAGTCAGTCAGTCAGCCAGTCAGTCAGTGAGTCAGCCAGTCAGTCAGTCAGTCAGTCAGTCAGTCAGTCAGTCAGTCATTCAGTCAGTCAGTCAGTCAGTCAGTCAGCCATTCAGTCAGTCAGTCAATCAGCCAGTCAGTCAGTCAGTCAGTCAGTCAGTCAGTCAGTCATTCAGTCATTCAGTCAGTCAGTCAGTCAGTCAGTCAGTCAGTCAGTCAGTCATTCAGTCATTCAGTCAGTCAGTCAGTCATTCAGTCATTCAGTCAGTCATTCAGTCAGTCAGTCTGCCATTCAGTCAGTCAGTCTGCCATTCAGTCAGTCAGTCAGTCAGTCAGTCACTCATTCAGTCACTCATTCAGTCAGTCATTCAGTCAGTCAGTCAGTCAGTCAGTCAGCCATTCAGTCAGTCAGTCAGTCAGTCAGTCAGTCAGTCAGTCAGTCAGTCAGTCAGTCAGTCAGTCATTCATTCAGTCAGTCAGTCAGTCATTCAGCCAGTCAGTCAGTCAGTCAGTCAGTCAGTCATTCAATCAGTCAGTCAGCCAGTCAGTCAGTCAGTCATTCAGTCAGTCAGACATTCAGCCATTCGGTCAGTCTGCCATTCAGTCAGTCAGCCATTCGGTCAGTCTGCCATTCAGTCAGTCTGCCATTCAGTCAGTCAGTCAGTCAGTCAGTCAGTCAGTCAGTCAGTCAGTCAGTCAGTCAGTCAGTCATTCAGTCTGCCATTCAGTCAGTCAGTCTGCCATTCAGTCAGTCAGTCAGTCAGTCAGTCAGTCAGTCACTCATTCAGTCAGTCAGTCAGTCAGTCAGTCAGTCAGTCAGTCAGCCATTCAGTCAGTCAGTCAGTCAGTCAGCCATTCAGTCAGTCAGTCAGTCAGTCAGTCAGTCAGTCAGTCAGTCATTCAGTCAGTCAGCCAGTCAGTCACTCATTCATTCAGTCAGTCAGTCAGTCAGTCAGTCAGTCAGTCAGTCAGTCAGTCATTCAGTCAGTCAGTCTGCCATTCAGTCAGTCAGTCTGCCATTCAGTCAGTCAGTCAGTCAGTCAGTCAGTCACTCATTCAGTCAGTCAGTCAGTCAGTCAGTCAGCCATTCAGTCAGTCAGTCAGTCAGTCAGCCAGTCAGTCAGTCAGTCAGTCAGTCATTCAGTCATTCAGACATTCAGCCATTCGGTCAGTCTGCCATTCAGTCAGTCAGCCATTCAGTCAGTCATTCAGACATTCAGCCATTCGGTCAGTCTGCCATTCAGTCAGTCAGCCATTCAGTCAGTCTGCCATTCAGTCAGCCAGTCAGTCAGTCAGTCAGTCAGTCAGTCAGTCAGTCAGTCAGTCAGTCAGTCAGTCAGTCAGTCAGTCAGCCATTCTGTCAGTCAGCCATTCAGTCAGTCAGTCACTCATTCATTCAGTCAGTCAGTCAGTCAGTCAGTCAGTCAGTCAGTCAGTCATTCAGTCAGTCAGTCTGCCATTCAGTCAGTCAGTCTGCCATTCAGTCAGTCAGTCAGTCAGTCAGTCAGTCACTCATTCAGTCAGTCAGTCAGTCAGTCAGTCAGCCATTCAGTCAGTCAGTCAGTCAGTCAGTCAGCCAGTCAGTCAGTCAGTCAGTCAGTCATTCAGTCATTCAGACATTCAGCCATTCGGTCAGTCTGCCATTCAGTCAGTCAGCCATTCAGTCAGTCATTCAGACATTCAGCCATTCGGTCAGTCTGCCATTCAGTCAGTCAGCCATTCAGTCAGTCTGCCATTCAGTCAGCCAGTCAGTCAGTCAGTCAGTCAGTCAGTCAGTCAGTCAGTCAGTCAGTCAGTCAGTCAGCCATTCTGTCAGTCAGCCATTCAGTCAGTCATTCAGACATTCAGCCATTCGGTCAGTCTGCCATTCAGTCAGTCAGCCATTCAGTCAGTCTGCCATTCAGTCATCCAGTCAGTCAGTCAGTCAGTCAGTCAGTCAGCCATTCTGTCAGTCTGCCATTCAGTCAGTCAGCCAGTTAGTCAGTCAGCCAGTTAGTCAGCCAGTCAGTCAGTCAGTCAGTCAGTCAGTCAGCCACTCAGTCAGTCAGTCAGTCAGTCAGTCAGTCAGCTAAAAGCTAAAAACTGAACACCCAGCAGTTCTTTCTGTGCAGAATCTGAGGGTCTGCATCCCAAATGCCACCTTATTCCCTACTTAGTGCACCATGGATCATGGTCAAAAGTAGTGTACTATATAGGGAATAGAGTGCAATTTGGGACATAGACGGAGAGTTTTTTTTAATGTTATCGGTTTTGATGTCATCTCCCTCAGAGCTCTGTGGTTTTCTAAATCAGAGCATCATTCACAGAAACACAGCATCTTTCAGAGAACAATAAAAGTCACTACAGAAATACTGTAGTTTGTCATCCGGTGGGAGAATGACAAACACACATACCTTCCTCGTGAGAGTTGTGTCATGTGGTTTGGTGTTTGGTGTGTGTGTGTGTTTAGTCTGCTTCTACCAGCAGAAAGGAGCTGGCGGTCTGACAGAGGAGATAAAACAGCCCGAGTGTGTTCCTCTTTGTGTTCCGCGTGAATCCCTCTCTGACATCATGGTTCCGTTAGCACACGGTTGGCTGGCTCGGGCCGGGTCTGACTGGGCATGACCATGTGCTTATATCAACAGGATAGGATGAGGTCGTTACCAGGTATCCTCTGCTACATAACACTTAATGACACTGTCAGGGATAGTTCGCTTTTATACTTCTGCACTTCTTCACACATTGGATATTTCTGTAACATTCAACAGCGTCCACGCAATGACAGACTTCTAGTAACAAGTTGGAGAAAGAGTACCGTTTGTGTGGACACAGATGTCTCAGTTAGACTGTCAGAGAGAGAGAGAGAAAGAGGGGGGGAGAGAGAGAGAGAGAGAGAGAGAGAGAGAGAGAGAGACACACATAGACACAGAACCAGAGAGATCGTGGTTCCACCTGTACTGGGTCATTAGGCTGGTGGCATGTCGATGTTAGACCGACCGACAGACCACCGCCTGGTATAACCAGAGTATTAACAGCATCGTGCCTCTGCTTCACAAAATACTGCTGAGCTGCAGTCACAGGCGACGTCCCAAACGGAACCCTATTCCCTACACTGCGCACACTACCTATTGACCAGGGTCCATAGTGTCAAAAGGTAGTTCCCTTATTTAGGGAATAGAATGCTGTTTGGGATGCAAGTCCCAGTAGTCAGAGCAGAGGCCACTGTGGAGATCAGACCAACAGCTCCCATATCAAAACAAAAAGAGGACAGCGAGAGGAGATAGGACATCGTGTTGACACAGTGAAAGCAGCTTGTTGACAACGCTCGGAAACCTCACACAGTTGACGGGCTTCAGGCCGGCAACTCAGCATTATCAGTTGATTTTGATGTGAGACGTGTCCTTTGCTCATTCTCATGAATGATGTGTGAAAAGACCTGTGAAATCACAGCACAGTGGGAGTTGTGTAGCTGGAAAGGATGACGTCCACTACTTTCTACTTCACATCGCACAATGGCATCTTTTTATAGTAAGTGTGTGGAAAGAAAAGACCAAGGTGATATAAATTGGAGGCTGTTTATCTGAAGACCGGTCGTATTTATTATTTATTAAACATTAGGTGGAAAGCCTTGCTCTAGTCTCTTAAATCATAATGTATATAGAGCAAATAAACATTTATCATGGTTGCCATGCCAACACGTATTGACAGGTATACAATTATAAACCATCAGAAGTCTCGTGGTTGTCACGCCAACATGTATAGACAGGTTCACATTATAAACCATCAGAAGTCTCCTGGTTGTTACGCCAACATGTATAGACAGGTTCACATTATAAACCATCAGAAGTCTCCTGGTTGTCACGCCAACATGTATAGACAGGTTCACATTATAAACCATCAGAAGTCTCCTGGTTGTTACGCCAACATGTATAGACAGGTTCACATTATAAACCATCAGAAGTCTCCTGGTTGTCACGCCAACATGTATAGACAGGTTCACATTATAAACCATCAGAAGTCTCCTGGTTGTTACGCCAACATGTATAGACAGGTTCACATTATAAACCATCAGAAGTCTCCTGGTTGTTACGCCAACATGTATAGACAGGTTCACATTATAAACCATCCGAAGTCTCGTGGTTGTCACGCCAACATGTATAGACAGGTTCACATTATAAACCATCAGAAGTCTCTACTCTCCAACCCCAACCGTATGTCTCTTCTTACACCGTACAGCTGATCATATCTGTCAGTCTGCTCCACACACACACACACACACACACACACACACACACACACACACACACACACACACACACACACACACACACACACACACACACACACACACACACACACACACACACACACAACTCTGGTCATAATGAAATCCCTGGCCACGCCTCACAGAGAAACCGTATAATTTGTTACCGTAGTTTGATCCTTATTGCAGTTTCTTGAGGTCCCAAATGGCACCCTGTTTAGTGCATTGCTTTTGACCGGTGCCAATAGGACTGTGGTGAAAAGTACTGAACTGTTTTAGAGAATAGGGTATCATTTGAGAGGAAGCCTTGCGGTCCCATTTCTCTGTGCTCTGGCCTCTGTTACATTTCCCACCATATTCCTTTGATTAGGACCACATCTGATTAGGACCACATCTGATTAGGACCACATCTGATTAGGACCACATCTGATTAGGACCACATCTGATTAGGACCACATCTGATTAGGACCACATCTGATTAGGACCACATCTGATTAGGACCACATCTGATTCACATTAAAGCTTCCACACACGGATCCAGGGTCCACCTCGGAATGCCATGGAAAAGTTGTCTTCTTTTTTTTCTCCTTTTTTTTCATACATCCACCCAGTAGCCAAGTTGGCCTTTTTTTAATTTTCAGACAGAGAGAGGGAACAGTAGCTATAATTGTCTGTCTGTGAGTGGAGGTTGGAGAGGTTGGAGTGACGAAGAGGAGGAGGTTACACTGGGACGGTGATGATACTGTTGAAGATGTGGGTTCTATCGAACACATGGTAAGCCAGAATGGACCATAGGGCAGGAGCAGGCCTGGGAAAGGCCTGGGTAAGGAAAGGCCTGGGTAAGGCCTGGGAAAGGCCTGGGACAGGCCTGGGAAAGGCCTGGGACAGGCCTGGGTAAGGATAGGCCTGGGTAAGGCCTGGGTAAGGCCTGGGAAAGGCCTGGGAAAGGCCTGGGTAAGGAAAGGCCTGGGACAGGCCTGGGAAAGGAAAGGCCTGGGTAAGGCCTGGGTAAGGCCTGGGTAAGGAAAGGCCTGGGTAAGGAGAGGCCTGGGAAAGGAAAGGCCTGGGAAAGGCCTGGGTAAGGCCTGGGTAAGGAAAGGCCTGGGTAAGGAAAGGCCCTGGAAAGGAAAGGCCTGGGAAAGGCCTGGGAAAGGCCTGGGAAAGGCCTGGGTAAGGCCTGGGTAAGGCCTGGGTTAGGAAAGGCCTGGGTAAGGCCTGGGTAAGGCCTGGGAAAGGCCTTGAAACTGAGGAAAGATAAGCAGCCATATCCTCACTCAACCTCTTTTATTCCAGATTCGTCCTCTAAAACCAAGGAAATAGACTGAGCCAAAACACATAACCTTCATGGCTCAGACTCAAATGGGACATGTGCTGCCAACCAGGACCGACCAACCAGGACCGACCAGGACCGACCAACCAGGACCGACCAACCAGGACCGACCAACCAGGACCGACCAACCAGGACCGACCAACCAGGACCGACCAACCAGGACTGACCAACCAGGACCGACCAACCAGGACCGACCAACCAGGACCGACCAACCAGGACCGACCAACCAGGACCGACCAACCAGGACCGACCAACCAGGACCGACCAGGACTGACCAACCAGGACCGACCAACCAGGACCGACCAACCAGGACCAATAAACACAGAGAAAACAGAGATGAACACAGTGGAACTAACTGGAACAAGTGGGCTGGATCTGGAACCAGTGGGTGTGTTGTGGAAACAGAACCATGGTTGGCAAGAGGACAGGAAGTGTCATGACTAGTGTGGAAGTTCCAGAAGGATATGACACACTGTGGAAAGCCTTGGAGCGCCTGTATCTCACAGAACAGCAGCAGGCAGACAGGCTGTGAAACAGCTGAGTACATCTGAGGACATCCCTTCCTCTTCACTATGTTTACTGTCCCATTAGACAGTAATAACAGCTGAGGACATATCTTCCTATCTTCAGTATGTTCACTGTCCCATTAGACATTAATAATAGCTGAGGACATATATTCAATATGTTTACTGTCCCATTAGACAGGAATAACAGCTGAGGACATATCTTCCTATCTTCAATATGTTCACTGTCCCATTAGACAGTAATAACAGCTGAGGACATATCTTCCTATCTTCAATATGTTCACTGTCCCATTAGACATTAATAATAGCTGAGGACATATCTTCCTATCTTCACTATGTTCACTGTCCCATTAGACATTAATAATAGCTGAGGACATATCTTCCTATCTTCACTATGTTCACTGTCCCATTAGACAGGAATAATAGCTGAGGACATATCTTCCTATCTTCACTATGTTCACTGTCCCATTAGACAGTAATAACAGCTGAGGACATCCCTTCCTCTTCACTATGTTCACTGTCCCATTAGACAGTAATAACAGCTGAGGACATATCTTCACTATGTTCACTGTCCCATTAGACATTAATAATAGCTGAGGACATATCTTCCTATCTTCAATATGTTCACTGTCCCATTAGACATTAATAATAGCTGAGGACATATCTTCAATATGTTCACTGTCCCATTAGACATTAATAATAGCTGAGGACATATCTTCCTATCTTCAATATGTTCACTGTCCCATTAGACATTAATAACAGCTGAGGACATATCTTCCTATCTTCAATATGTTCACTGTCCCATTAGACTGTAATAACAGCTGAGGACATATCTTCCGATCTTCACTATGTTCACTGTCCCATTAGACTGTAATAATAGCTGAGGACATCACTTTACTCTCTGGGACAGTCAGTCTTTCCCAACAGTAATGGTTTATTTCCATTCATTTCACCAACTGGTGACCTTGAAGGAAAGGGCACGCGGCCTGGTCAGTTTTGTAATGAGTTTTGTCCTGGTCAGTTCCATAGTGAGTTTTGTCCTGGTCAGTTCTATAGTGAGTCTTGTCCTGGTCAGTTCTATAGTGAGTGTTGTCCTGGTCAGTTCTATAGTGGGTGTTGTCCTGGTCAGTTCTATAGTGAGTCTTGTCCTGGTCAGTTCTATAGTGAGTGTTGTCCTGGTCAGTTCTATAGTGGGTGTTGTCCTGGTCAGTTCTATAGTGAGTCTTGTCCTGGTCAGTTCTATAGTGAGTATTGTCCTGGTCAGTTCTATAGTGGGTGTTGTCCTGGTCAGTTCCATAGTGAGTGTTGTCCTGTTCAGTTCTATAGTGAGTTTTGTCTTGGTCAGTTCTATAGTGAGTCTTGTCCTGGTCAGTTCCATAGTGAGTGTTGTCCTGGTTAGTTCTATAGTGGGTGTTGTCCTGGTCAGTTCTATAGTGGGTGTTGTCCTGGTCAGTTCTATAGTGGGTGTTGTCCTGGTCAGTTCTATAGTGAGTGTTGTCCTGGTCAGTTCTATAGTGGGTGTTGTCCTGGTCAGTTCTATAGTGGGTGTTGTCCTGGTCAGTTCTATAGTGAGTGTTGTCCTGGTCAGTTCTATAGTGGGTGTTGTCCTGGTCAGTTCTATAGTGAGTGTTGTCCTGGTCAGTTCTATAGTGAGTGTTGTCCTGGTCAGTTCTATAGTGAGTGTTGTCCTGGTCAGTTCTATAGTGGGTGTTGTCCTGGTCAGTTCTATAGTGGGTTTTGTCGTGGTCAGTTCTATAATGAGTTTTGTCCTGGTCAGTTCTATAGTGAGTGTTGTCCTGTTCAGTTCTATAGTGAGTGTTGTCCTGGTCAGTTCTATAGCGAGTCTTGTCTTGGTCAGTTCCATAGTGAGTGTTGTCCTGGTTAGTTCTATAGTGAGTGTTGTCCTGGTCAGTTCTATAGTGAGTGATGTCCTGGTCAGTTCCATAGTGGGTCTTGTCCTGGTCAGTATTGTTCTGTTTTATAATGAGTCTTGTTCTGGTCAGTATTGTTCTGTTTTATAATGAGTCTTGTCCTGGTCAGTATTGTTCGGTTTTATAATGAGTCTTGTCCTGGTCAGTATTGTTCTGTTTTATAATGAGTGTTGTCCTGGTCAGTTCTATAGTGAGTCTTGTCCTGGTCAGTTCTATAGTGAGTATTGTCCTGGTCGGTATTGTCCAGTTCTATAGTGAGTCTTGTCCTGGTCAGTATTGTCCAGTTCTATAGTGAGTCTTGTCCTGGTCAGTTCTATAGTGAGTCTTGTCCTGGTCGGTATTGTCCAGTTCTATAGTGAGTCTTGTCCTGGTCGGTATTGTCCAGTTCTATAATGAGTCTTGTCCTGGTCAGTTCTATAGTGAGTCTTGTCCTGGTCGGTATTGTCCAGTTCTATAATGAGTCTTGTCCTGGTCAGTTCTATAGTGAGTCTTGTCCTGGTCGGTATTGTCCAGTTCTATAGTGAGTCTTGTCCTGGTCGGTTCTATAGTGATTCTTGTCCTGGTCAGTTCTATAGTGAGTCTTGTCCTGGTCAGTTCTATAGTGAGTCTTGTCCTGGTCGGTATTGTCCAGTTCTATAGTGAGTCTTGTCCTGGTCGGTTCTATAGTGATTCTTGTCCTGGTCAGTTCTATAGTGAGTCTTGTCCTGGTCAGTTCTATAGTGAGTCTTGTCCTGGTCGTTATTGTCCAGTTCTATAGTGAGTCTTGTTATTCTTTATTATTTGACCATGCTGGTCATTTATGAACATTTGAACATCTTGGCCATGTTCTGTTATAATCTCCACCCGGCACAGCCAGAAGAGGACTGGCCACCCCTCATATCCTGGTTCCTCTCTAGGTTTCTTCCTAGGTTTTGGCCTTTCTAGGGAGTTTTTCCTAGCCACCGTGCTTCTACACCTGCATTGCTTGCTGTTTGGGGTTTTAGGCTGGGTTTCTGTACAGCACTTCGAGATATTAGCTGATGTACGAAGGGCTATATAAAATAAACTTGATTTGATTTGATTTTTGATCTTGTCCTGGTCGTTATTGTCCAGTTCTATAGTGAGTCTTGTCCTGGTCAGTATTGTCCAGTTCTATAGTGAGTCTTGTCCTGGTCGGTTCTATAGTGATTCTTGTCCTGGTCAGTTCTATAGTGAGTCTTGTCCTGGTCGGTATTGTCCAGTTCTATAGTGAGTCTTGTCCTGGTCGTTATTGTCCAGTTCTATAGTGAGTCTTGTCCTGGTCAGTATTGTCCAGTTATATAGTGAGTCTTGTCCTGATCAGTATTGTCCAGTTCTATAGTGAGTCTTGTCCTGGTCGTTATTGTCCAGTTCTATATTGAGTCTTATCCTGGTCAGTATAGTCCAGTACTATAGTGAGTCTTGTTCTGGTCAGTATTGTCCAGTTCTATAATGAGTCTTGTCTTGGTCAGTTCTATAGTGAGTCTTGTCCTGGTCGGTATTGTCCAGTTCTATAGTGAGTCTTGTCCTGGTCGTTATTGTCCAGTTCTATAGTGAGTCTTGTCCTGGTCAGTATTGTCCAGTTCTATAGTGAGTCTTGTCCTGGTCGTTATTGTCCAGTTTTATAGTGAGTCTTGTCCTGGTCAGTATTGTCCAGTTCTATAGTGAGTCTTGTCCTGGTCAGTTCTATAGTGAGTCTTGTCCTGGTCGTTATTGTCCAGTTCTATAGTGAGTCTTGTCCTGGTCGTTATTGTCCAGTTCTATAGTGAGTCTTGTCCTGGTCAGTTCTATAGCGAGTCTTGTCCTGGTCAGTATTGTCCAGTTCTATAGTGAGTCTTGTCCTGGTCAGTATTGTCCAGTTCTATATTGAGTCTTGTCATGGTCAGTTCTATAGTGAGTCTTGTCCTGGTCAGTATTGTCCAGTTCTATATTGAGTCTTGTCATGGTCAGTTCTATAGTGAGTCTTGTCCTGGTCGGTATTGTCCAGTTCTATAGTGAGTCTTGTCCTGGTCGGTTCTATAGTGATTCTTGTCCTGGTCAGTTCTATAGTGAGTCTTGTCCTGGTCAGTTCTATAGTGAGTCTTGTCCTGGTCGTTATTGTCCAGTTCTATAGTGAGTCTTGTTATTCTTTATTATTTGACCATGCTGGTCATTTATGAACATTTGAACATCTTGGCCATGTTCTGTTATAATCTCCACCCGGCACAGCCAGAAGAGGACTGGCCACCCCTCATATCCTGGTTCCTCTCTAGGTTTCTTCCTAGGTTTTGGCCTTTCTAGGGAGTTTTTCCTAGCCACCGTGCTTCTACACCTGCATTGCTTGCTGTTTGGGGTTTTAGGCTGGGTTTCTGTACAGCACTTCGAGATATTAGCTGATGTACGAAGGGCTATATAAAATAAACTTGATTTGATTTGATTTTTGATCTTGTCCTGGTCGTTATTGTCCAGTTCTATAGTGAGTCTTGTCCTGGTCAGTATTGTCCAGTTCTATAGTGAGTCTTGTCCTGGTCGGTTCTATAGTGATTCTTGTCCTGGTCAGTTCTATAGTGAGTCTTGTCCTGGTCGGTATTGTCCAGTTCTATAGTGAGTCTTGTCCTGGTCGTTATTGTCCAGTTCTATAGTGAGTCTTGTCCTGGTCAGTATTGTCCAGTTATATAGTGAGTCTTGTCCTGATCAGTATTGTCCAGTTCTATAGTGAGTCTTGTCCTGGTCGTTATTGTCCAGTTCTATATTGAGTCTTATCCTGGTCAGTATAGTCCAGTACTATAGTGAGTCTTGTTCTGGTCAGTATTGTCCAGTTCTATAATGAGTCTTGTCTTGGTCAGTTCTATAGTGAGTCTTGTCCTGGTCGGTATTGTCCAGTTCTATAGTGAGTCTTGTCCTGGTCGTTATTGTCCAGTTCTATAGTGAGTCTTGTCCTGGTCAGTATTGTCCAGTTCTATAGTGAGTCTTGTCCTGGTCGTTATTGTCCAGTTTTATAGTGAGTCTTGTCCTGGTCAGTATTGTCCAGTTCTATAGTGAGTCTTGTCCTGGTCAGTTCTATAGTGAGTCTTGTCCTGGTCGTTATTGTCCAGTTCTATAGTGAGTCTTGTCCTGGTCGTTATTGTCCAGTTCTATAGTGAGTCTTGTCCTGGTCAGTTCTATAGCGAGTCTTGTCCTGGTCAGTATTGTCCAGTTCTATAGTGAGTCTTGTCCTGGTCAGTATTGTCCAGTTCTATATTGAGTCTTGTCATGGTCAGTTCTATAGTGAGTCTTGTCCTGGTCAGTATTGTCCAGTTCTATATTGAGTCTTGTCATGGTCAGTTCTATAGTGAGTCTTGTCCTGGTCGGTATTGTCCAGTTCTATAGTGAGTCTTGTCCTGGTCGGTTCTATAGTGATTCTTGTCCTGGTCAGTTCTATAGTGAGTCTTGTCCTGGTCAGTTCTATAGTGAGTCTTGTCCTGGTCGTTATTGTCCAGTTCTATAGTGAGTCTTGTTATTCTTTATTATTTGACCATGCTGGTCATTTATGAACATTTGAACATCTTGGCCATGTTCTGTTATAATCTCCACCCGGCACAGCCAGAAGAGGACTGGCCACCCCTCATATCCTGGTTCCTCTCTAGGTTTCTTCCTAGGTTTTGGCCTTTCTAGGGAGTTTTTCCTAGCCACCGTGCTTCTACACCTGCATTGCTTGCTGTTTGGGGTTTTAGGCTGGGTTTCTGTACAGCACTTCGAGATATTAGCTGATGTACGAAGGGCTATATAAAATAAACTTGATTTGATTTGATTTTTGATCTTGTCCTGGTCGTTATTGTCCAGTTCTATAGTGAGTCTTGTCCTGGTCAGTATTGTCCAGTTCTATAGTGAGTCTTGTCCTGGTCGGTTCTATAGTGATTCTTGTCCTGGTCAGTTCTATAGTGAGTCTTGTCCTGGTCGGTATTGTCCAGTTCTATAGTGAGTCTTGTCCTGGTCGTTATTGTCCAGTTCTATAGTGAGTCTTGTCCTGGTCAGTATTGTCCAGTTATATAGTGAGTCTTGTCCTGATCAGTATTGTCCAGTTCTATAGTGAGTCTTGTCCTGGTCGTTATTGTCCAGTTCTATATTGAGTCTTATCCTGGTCAGTATAGTCCAGTACTATAGTGAGTCTTGTTCTGGTCAGTATTGTCCAGTTCTATAATGAGTCTTGTCTTGGTCAGTTCTATAGTGAGTCTTGTCCTGGTCGGTATTGTCCAGTTCTATAGTGAGTCTTGTCCTGGTCGTTATTGTCCAGTTCTATAGTGAGTCTTGTCCTGGTCAGTATTGTCCAGTTCTATAGTGAGTCTTGTCCTGGTCGTTATTGTCCAGTTTTATAGTGAGTCTTGTCCTGGTCAGTATTGTCCAGTTCTATAGTGAGTCTTGTCCTGGTCAGTTCTATAGTGAGTCTTGTCCTGGTCGTTATTGTCCAGTTCTATAGTGAGTCTTGTCCTGGTCGTTATTGTCCAGTTCTATAGTGAGTCTTGTCCTGGTCAGTTCTATAGCGAGTCTTGTCCTGGTCAGTATTGTCCAGTTCTATAGTGAGTCTTGTCCTGGTCAGTATTGTCCAGTTCTATATTGAGTCTTGTCATGGTCAGTTCTATAGTGAGTCTTGTCCTGGTCAGTATTGTCCAGTTCTATATTGAGTCTTGTCCTGGTCAGTTCTATAGTGAGTCTTGTCCTGGTCGGTATTGTCCAGTTCTATAGTGAGTCTTGTCCTGGTCGGTTCTATAGTGATTCTTGTCCTGGTCAGTTCTATAGTGAGTCTTGTCCTGGTCAGTTCTATAGTGAGTCTTGTCCTGGTCGTTATTGTCCAGTTCTATAGTGAGTCTTGTTATTCTTTATTATTTGACCATGCTGGTCATTTATGAACATTTGAACATCTTGGCCATGTTCTGTTATAATCTCCACCCGGCACAGCCAGAAGAGGACTGGCCACCCCTCATATCCTGGTTCCTCTCTAGGTTTCTTCCTAGGTTTTGGCCTTTCTAGGGAGTTTTTCCTAGCCACCGTGCTTCTACACCTGCATTGCTTGCTGTTTGGGGTTTTAGGCTGGGTTTCTGTACAGCACTTCGAGATATTAGCTGATGTACGAAGGGCTATATAAAATAAACTTGATTTGATTTGATTTTTGATCTTGTCCTGGTCGTTATTGTCCAGTTCTATAGTGAGTCTTGTCCTGGTCAGTATTGTCCAGTTCTATAGTGAGTCTTGTCCTGGTCGGTTCTATAGTGATTCTTGTCCTGGTCAGTTCTATAGTGAGTCTTGTCCTGGTCGGTATTGTCCAGTTCTATAGTGAGTCTTGTCCTGGTCGTTATTGTCCAGTTCTATAGTGAGTCTTGTCCTGGTCAGTATTGTCCAGTTATATAGTGAGTCTTGTCCTGATCAGTATTGTCCAGTTCTATAGTGAGTCTTGTCCTGGTCGTTATTGTCCAGTTCTATATTGAGTCTTATCCTGGTCAGTATAGTCCAGTACTATAGTGAGTCTTGTTCTGGTCAGTATTGTCCAGTTCTATAATGAGTCTTGTCTTGGTCAGTTCTATAGTGAGTCTTGTCCTGGTCGGTATTGTCCAGTTCTATAGTGAGTCTTGTCCTGGTCGTTATTGTCCAGTTCTATAGTGAGTCTTGTCCTGGTCAGTATTGTCCAGTTCTATAGTGAGTCTTGTCCTGGTCGTTATTGTCCAGTTTTATAGTGAGTCTTGTCCTGGTCAGTATTGTCCAGTTCTATAGTGAGTCTTGTCCTGGTCAGTTCTATAGTGAGTCTTGTCCTGGTCGTTATTGTCCAGTTCTATAGTGAGTCTTGTCCTGGTCGTTATTGTCCAGTTCTATAGTGAGTCTTGTCCTGGTCAGTTCTATAGCGAGTCTTGTCCTGGTCAGTATTGTCCAGTTCTATAGTGAGTCTTGTCCTGGTCAGTATTGTCCAGTTCTATATTGAGTCTTGTCATGGTCAGTTCTATAGTGAGTCTTGTCCTGGTCAGTATTGTCCAGTTCTATATTGAGTCTTGTCATGGTCAGTTCTATAGTGAGTCTTGTCCTGGTCGGTATTGTCCAGTTCTATAGTGAGTCTTGTCCTGGTCGGTTCTATAGTGATTCTTGTCCTGGTCAGTTCTATAGTGAGTCTTGTCCTGGTCAGTTCTATAGTGAGTCTTGTCCTGGTCGTTATTGTCCAGTTCTATAGTGAGTCTTGTTATTCTTTATTATTTGACCATGCTGGTCATTTATGAACATTTGAACATCTTGGCCATGTTCTGTTATAATCTCCACCCGGCACAGCCAGAAGAGGACTGGCCACCCCTCATATCCTGGTTCCTCTCTAGGTTTCTTCCTAGGTTTTGGCCTTTCTAGGGAGTTTTTCCTAGCCACCGTGCTTCTACACCTGCATTGCTTGCTGTTTGGGGTTTTAGGCTGGGTTTCTGTACAGCACTTCGAGATATTAGCTGATGTACGAAGGGCTATATAAAATAAACTTGATTTGATTTGATTTTTGATCTTGTCCTGGTCGTTATTGTCCAGTTCTATAGTGAGTCTTGTCCTGGTCAGTATTGTCCAGTTCTATAGTGAGTCTTGTCCTGGTCGGTTCTATAGTGATTCTTGTCCTGGTCAGTTCTATAGTGAGTCTTGTCCTGGTCGGTATTGTCCAGTTCTATAGTGAGTCTTGTCCTGGTCGTTATTGTCCAGTTCTATAGTGAGTCTTGTCCTGGTCAGTATTGTCCAGTTATATAGTGAGTCTTGTCCTGATCAGTATTGTCCAGTTCTATAGTGAGTCTTGTCCTGGTCGTTATTGTCCAGTTCTATATTGAGTCTTATCCTGGTCAGTATAGTCCAGTACTATAGTGAGTCTTGTTCTGGTCAGTATTGTCCAGTTCTATAATGAGTCTTGTCTTGGTCAGTTCTATAGTGAGTCTTGTCCTGGTCGGTATTGTCCAGTTCTATAGTGAGTCTTGTCCTGGTCGTTATTGTCCAGTTCTATAGTGAGTCTTGTCCTGGTCAGTATTGTCCAGTTCTATAGTGAGTCTTGTCCTGGTCGTTATTGTCCAGTTTTATAGTGAGTCTTGTCCTGGTCAGTATTGTCCAGTTCTATAGTGAGTCTTGTCCTGGTCAGTTCTATAGTGAGTCTTGTCCTGGTCGTTATTGTCCAGTTCTATAGTGAGTCTTGTCCTGGTCGTTATTGTCCAGTTCTATAGTGAGTCTTGTCCTGGTCAGTTCTATAGCGAGTCTTGTCCTGGTCAGTATTGTCCAGTTCTATAGTGAGTCTTGTCCTGGTCAGTATTGTCCAGTTCTATATTGAGTCTTGTCATGGTCAGTTCTATAGTGAGTCTTGTCCTGGTCAGTATTGTCCAGTTCTATAGTGAGTCTTGTCCTGGTCAGTTCTATAGTGAGTCTTGTCCTGGTCAGTATTGTCCAGTTCTATAGTGAGTCTTGTCCTGGTCAGTATTGTGTGTCATGGTGGATCAGATAGATCAGATGATGTACTGATTTAATAAATTAAAATGATTAAAGCTTAGAGTCAATCTCATCGCTCCTTTTCGGCTACAATGCACAATTTCAAATAAAATAAAATGTGATTGATCGTGTACACATATTTAGCAGATGTTATTACGGGTGTAGCGAAATACAACAATACACACAAATCAAATGAGTAAAATAATGGAATTAAGAAATCTAAATATCTATATATATATATATATATATGTATATACATACTGGGATGAGCAATGTCGGAGTCCAGAGTATAAATATATATACACAGCTCTGGAAAAAATTAAGAGACCACTGCAAAAATATCATTTTCTTTGGATTTACAATTTCTAGTTATGTGTTTTGGTAAAATAAACATTTTTGTTTCATTTTATAAACAACTGACAACATTTCTCTGAAAATCCAAACAAAATTATTGTCATTTAGAGAATTTATTTGCAGAAAATGACAACTGGTAAAAAAAAAAAAAGATGCAGTATTGTCAGACTTCGTCAATTAGAAATGTCCTTGTTTTTGAAAGAAAAGCTTTTTTATGTCCATTTAAAATAACATGAAATTGATCAGAAATACAGTGTAGACATTGTTAATGTCTAGTTTGATAAACAGACGCCTCAAAGTTCTCAACTGTCAGCTTCATTAAACAGTACCCGCAAAACACCAGTCTTAACGTCAACAGTGAAGAGGCGACTCCGGGATGCTGACCTTCTAGGTAGAGTTGCAAAGAAAAAGCACTATCTCAGACTGGCCAATAAAAATAAAAGATTAAGATGGGCAAAAGAACACAGACACTGGACAGAGGAACTCTGCCTAGAAGACCAGCATCCTGGAGTCGCCTTTTCACTGTTGACGTTGAGACTGGTGTTTTGCGGGTACTATGTTTTGCGGGTACTATTTAATGAAGCTGCCAGTTGAGGACTTGTGAGGCACCAGTTTCTCAAACTAGACACTCTAATGTACTTGTCCTCTTGCTCAGTTGTGCACCGGGGCCTCCCACTTCTCTTTCTATTCTGGTTAGCGCCAGTTTGTGCTGTTCTGTGAAGGGAGTAGTACACAGCGTTGTATGAGATCTTCAGTTTCTTGGAAGTTTCTCGCATGGAATAGCCTTCATTTCTCAGAACAAGAATAGACTGATGAGTTTCAGAAAAAGGTCTTTGTTTCTGGCCATTTTGAGCCTGTAATCGAACCCAAAAATGCTGATACTCCAGATACTCAACTAGACTAAAGAAGGCCAGTTTTATTGCTTCTTTAATCAGGACAACAGTTTTCAGCTGTGCTAACATAATTGCAAAATGGTTTCTAATGATCAATTAGCCTTTTAAAATGATGAACTTGGATTAGCTAACACAACGTGCCATTTGAACACAGGAGTGGTTGTTGCTGATAATGGGCCTCTGTATACCGATGTAGATTTTCCATAAAAAATCTGCCGTTTCCAACTACAATAGTAATTTACAACATTAACAATGTCTACACTGTACTTCTGATCAATCAATTTGATGTTATTTTAATGGACAAATGTGTTTTTCATTCAAAAACAAGGACATTTCTAAGTGACCGCAAACTTTTGAACAGTAGCAAAATATAGAGAAACTGTAAATTTTTCAGTGGACTCTTAATTTTTTCCAGAGCTGTATATATGATGGGATGTATAGACAATATATATACACCAACATTCAATATTTAATAAGTCAGTTCAATTCTTATTTTGACGGCCTACCAAAAGGGAAAAAAGCCCCCTGCCAGGACGAGGGCTGGGATTAACAATACAAAATAAAATAAAAATATAGGACAACACACACATCATGACAGTAGAGACACCACAACACTACATGAAGAGAGACCTAAGACAACAACATAGCATGGCAGCAACACATGAAAACACAGCATGGTAGCAACACAACATGACAACAACATGGTAGCAACACAACATGGCAGCAGCACAACATGGTAGCAGCACAAAACATGGTAAGAGGAGTGACCCAGGGATGTGTGTGCTTTGGGGACCTTTAACAGAGTGTGACTGGCAGAACGGGTGTTGTATGTGGAGGATGAGGGCTGCAGTAGGTATCTCAGATAAGGCGGAGTGAGGCCTAAGAGGGTTTTATACATAAGCATCAACCAGTGGGTCTTGCGACGGGTATACAGAGATGACCAGTTTACAGAGGAGTATAGAGTGCAGTGATGTGTCCTATAAGGAGCATTGGTGGCAAATCTGATGGCCGAATGGTAAAGAACATCTAGCCGCTCGAGAGCACCCTTACCTACCGATCAATAAATTACGTCTCCGTAGTCTAGCATGGGTAGGATGGTCATCTGAATCAGGGTTAGTTTGGCAGCTGGGGTGAAAAAGGAGCGATTACGATAGAGGCAAGCAAGTCTAGATTTAACTTTAGCCTGCAGCTTTGATATGTGCTGAGAGAAGGACAGTGTACCAGTGTATCATCTAGCCATACTCCCAAGTCCCTGCATGAGGTGACTACTTCAATCTCTAACCCCTCAGAGGTAGTAATCACACCTGTGGGGAGAGGGGTATTCTTCTTACCAAACCACATGACCTTTGTTTTGGAGGTGTTCAGAACAAGGTTAAGGGCAGAGAAAGCTAGCTGGACACTAAGAAAGCTTTGTTGTAGAGCGTTTAACACATCATCTGGGGAGTGGCCAGCTGAGTATAAGACTGTATTGTAGGCATATAAATGGATGAGAGAGCTTCCTACTGCTTGAGCTATGTTGTTGATGTAAATTGAAAAGAGCGTGGGACCTAGGACCAAGCCTTGGGGTTCTCCCTTGGTGACAGGCAGTGGCTGAGAGAGCAGATGTTCTGACTTTATACACTGCACTCTTTGAGAGAGGTAGTTCGGAAACCAGGCCAAAGACCCCTCAGATACACCAATACTCTTTAGTCGGCCAACAAGAATGGAATGGTCTACCGTATCAAAAGCTTTGGCCAAGTCAATTAAAATAGAATCAAGGGCAATGGTGAAATCATTTAGGACCTTTAAGGTTGCAGTGACACATCCATAACCCGAGCAGAAACCAGATTGCATACCATAGAGAATACTATAGACATCAAGAAAGCCAGTCAGTTGATTATTGACAAGTTTTTCCAACACTTTTGATAAACAGGGCAAAATAGAAATTGGCCTGTAACAGTTAGCATCAGCTTGATCTCCCCTTTTAAATAAAGGATCCACCGAGGCTGCCTTCCAAGCCATGGGAACCTCCCCAGGAAGGAGAGACAGGTTAAAAAGGTTGAAGATGATAGGGCCAGCAACCTTAAAGAAGAAAGGGTCTAAACCATCTGACCCAGATGTTTTTTTGGGGGCTCAAGTTTAAGGAGCTCCTTTAGCACCTCAGACTCAGTGACTGCCTGCAGGGGGAAACTTTGTAACGGGGCCGGGGAAAAAGAGGGAGAAGCATCAGGGATAGTCGCATTAGAAGGGGTGGGAGATGAGGAAATGCTGGACGGGCAAGGAGGCATGGCTGAGTCAAATAGGAATCCTGACTTAATGATGTGGTGATTAAAGAGCTCAGCCATGTGCTTCTTGTCAGTAACAACCACATCATCAACATTAAGGGACATGGGCAGCTGTGAAGAGGAGGGTTTATTCTCCAGGTCTTTAATTAACCGTTTTCCAGAACTTCTTGGGGTTAGACCCACAGAGAGAGAACTGCTCATTAAAGTAACTAACTTTGGCCTTCCGGATAGCCTGAGTGCACTTATTTCAAATTTTCCTGAACGAGAGCCAGTCAGCCTGAGTATGCGTGTG
>NC_052311.1:2966434-2968934 GCF_016432855.1 Salvelinus namaycush
AAAAAGGGTTCTACCTGGAGCCAAAAAAGGGTTCTACCTGGAGCCAAAAAAGGGTTCTACCTGGAGCTAAAAAGGGTTCTACCTGGAGCCAAAAAAGGGTTCTACCTGGAGCCAAAAAAGGGTTCTACCTGGAGCCAAAAAGGGTTCTACCTGGAGCCAAAAAAGGGTTCTCCTATAAGGATAGCCAAAGAACCCTTTTTTTTTTTACCTAAGAGTGTACCACTAGCCAGCCATAACCCCCTGATGCCCTGACAGAGCTGTGGGTTAGAGAGGTGCACTCTGTCCTGCTCTGGTCTTTACAAAGCAGATCCAACCCACTGGACCCTGAGCTGTTAAAGATGTATGCAGTGGAGAGTAGGCAAGGAGAGAAGGGGGAGGGAGAGGCGAGAGAGAGAGAGAGAGAGAGAGAGAGAAAGAGAAAGAGAAAGAGGGAGAGGGAGAGGGAGAGGGAGAGGGAGAGGGAGAGGGAGAGCAGTGAGGGAGAGAATGGGAGAAGGGGTAGAGAGTGGTGGTATGGGATGTGTGGCTTACTGAATGCAGGCTACTAAATCGAACCCATTCAACAACATCTTAGTTTTAGCTCTACCCACCCCGCCTGGCTGTAAAATCAAATCACTCTCCCGGTCGAGCTAGCATAGATGCTACAGCTAACCAACAGAGGTAATGCATGGTGATAGTTGAGGCCTGTTGGGTTGTTGTGAATGCCACAGTTGATTATCAAATGATGCTGTGACAGGAATCAACAGAAGAGCAGGTCCCCAGATACATACAGATACGTCTGCAGGAATTCCTGCTAAAGTCCTGAAGTCCATGATAAAGCGTGATAACACTATAATATGGATGTAATTAAATACAAGTGCTATCGTTGTTGTGCGTCAGGCAGTCCGCCAAGTGTCTAATCTTCCTGTTGTTGACTTCCTGATTCCTCTCTATCTTCCTGTTGTTGACCTCCTGATTCCTCTCTATATTCCTGATGCTGACTTCCTGATTCCTCTCCATCTTCCTGATGTTGACTTCCTGATTCCTCTCTATATTCCTGTTGTTGACTTCCTGATTCCTCTCCATCTTCCTGATGTTGACTTCCTGATTCCTCTCTATATTCCTGTTGTTGACCTCCTGATTCCTCTCTCTATTCCTGTTGTTGACTTCCTGATTCCTCTCTATATTCCTGTTGTTGACCTCCTGATTCCTCTCTCTATTCCTGTTGTTGACTTCCTGATCCCTCTCTATATTCCTGATGTTGACTTCCTGATTCCTCTCTATATTCCTGTTGTTGACTTCCTGATTCCTCTCCATCTTCCTGATGTTGACTTCCTGATTCCTCTCTATATTCCTGTTGTTGACCTCCTGATTCCTCTCTCCATTCCTGTTGTTGACTTCCTGATTCCTCTCTATATTCCTGTTGTTGACCTCCTGATTCCTCTCTCTATTCCTGTTGTTGACTTCCTGATTCCTCTCTATATTCCTGTTGTTGACTTCCTGATTCCTCTCTATATTCCTGTTGTTGACCTCCTGATTCCTCTCTCTATTCCTGTTGTTGACTTCCTGATTCCTCTCTATATTCCTGTTGTTGACCTCCTGATTCCTCTCTCTATTCCTGATGTTGACTTCCTGATTCCTCTCTATATTCCTGTTGTTGACTTCCTGATTCCTCTCTATCTTCCTGATGTTGACTTCCTGATTCCTCTCTATATTCCTGTTGTTGACTTCCTGATTCCTCTCTATCTTCCTGATGTTGACTTCCTGATTCCTCTCTATATTCCTGTTGTTGACTTCCTGATTCCTCTCTATCTTCCTGATGTTGACTTCCTGATTCCTCTCTATATTCCTGTTGTTGACTTCCTGATTCCTCTCTATATTCCTGATGTTGACTTCCTGATTCCTCTCTATATTCCTGATGTTGACTTCCTGATTCCTCTCTATATTCCTGTTGTTGACTTCCTGATTCCTCTCTATCTTCCTGATGTTGACTTCCTGAATCCTCTCTATATTCCTGTTGTTGACTTCCTGATTCCTCTCTATCTTCCTGATGTTGACTTCCTGATTCCTCTCTATATTCCTGATGTTGACTTCCTGATTCCTCTCTATCTTCCTGTTGTTGACTTCCTGAATCCTCTCTATATTCCTGTTGTTGACTTCCTGATTCCTCTCTATCTTCCTGTTGTTGACTTCCTGATTCCTCTCTATCTTCCTGTTGTTGACTTCCTGATTCCTCTCTATATTCCTGATGTTGACCTCCTGATTCCTCTCTATATTCCTGTTGTTGACTTCCTGATTCCTCTCTATATTCCTGTTGTTGACTTCCTGATTCCTCTCTATCTTCCTGATGTTGACTTCCTGATTCCTCTCTATATTCCTGATGTTGACCTCCTGATTCCTCTCTATATTCCTGTTGTTGACTTCCTGATTCCTCTCTATCTTCCTGATGTTGACTTCCTGATTCCTCTCTATCTTCCTGTTGTTGACTTCCTGATTCCTCTCTATATTCCTGATGTTGACT